>NW_026732111.1:1520000-1722500 GCF_028476545.2 Physella acuta | reverse complement strand
TAATTCTTTTGTGAGAATCTTTACTCATCCTCTAAAAAAAATCAATATTAAACCCAACTATATATTATTTCTAGATTTATTTACTTTATCTTCATGCAAGCACAAATTATATTATAATTCAAATAAAAATAATGCATCACTGCTACTTTTTATATACTAGAGGATTATTATTATATTTGCAAGTATAAGTACTATATGTAAGAATATCAATCAGTATGCCATTATTTTGTAATAATAATTACCACTACATCCACAGATCCATAAATCCAAGAAAAACAGACAAATCAAACCATTATAAAAATTTAAATGGATTATCATCCAAAATATTTACATACTTTTGTCAAAGACCACTAAATTTAGCTACTAGTTTATTTTATTACCGTGCTCAGTTTTAGTGGTGTTAGTCAGAGGCGTAGCGACCCTTCGCGGCGACCGGGGACAAACTTTCAATTTGGCGCCCCGCTCGGGAACAATCTTTTAATTTTCAATTTGCATCTCCCTCCACCTCAAACTTTCTATTTGCACATCCCCCCTCAAACTTTCTATTTGCACCCCACCCCTCATATATATTTTATATTTATCATGCAAAACTGCAGCTAAAATAAGATTTTAATTTGTTTTTCCAACCCATTTTGGCGCCCCTAAGATCGGCGCCCGGGGACATATGTACCCCCGCCCACCCTCGCTACGCCACTGGTGTTAGTTTATGTTTTCTTAAGTAAAAAACCACGAGTGCGGTAGGTCAATTAATACGTCAAATAATGTATAACAAAAGTTACATCATGCGTTATTTTAGAAGTATTCCGCTCGTATGTGATCACATTATAGTCACATTATATGAGATTACTATATCCAAACAAGCATCACTAGCACTTTAGTTATTCTGTTATACTTACTTATAAGTGGGGTGGGGGGTAGAGAGATATTGAACAAAGTTAAGTAAAAGTAATAATATAAAAGTAATAAACTTTGTACCGATTTCAAAAGTGTTTCCTTTAGTTTAATATTTCAACAGAAAAAAAAGTAGAATTGTCATTACATCGCCATTGTTATACGTTTTTTTAAAGATTTTACTAAGATTATTCAATTTTTATTCAAAGCATACTTACCGATTAGAGCAAAATGTTTGGACAACTTTGAAATTGTATTTTCAATAGTGTCAAGCTAAATATAAAATAAAGATTAACATTAGTTATGGCAACTTATAAGTGCATAAAAATGTATTTAATCCTATATTATGATAATAAAATTATTGACAAAAACAGAAATTATCGACTAATCTAATAACTGATTGTTAATATTTAATGCATGATTGATCATTGTTGCAATTTGGTTTTTTTTTAAATAAAATGGTAGCAAACGTAGGTTTACCTTTTGTGTTCTTTCTTCTTTAGTTTCCAAGTTCTGGTTACAGATTTGAATCAGTTTTTCAATAGGCATAAATCTTTGTTGAAGAAGTTTGTACATCACACTGTGCTAATTATCCGATAATTAAAATGAATTATTACAACTTTGGCTAGTTCTAATGTATATGGAATTAAAGAAATTACAATTAGCCTTAACAATAGTTTTAAATTAAAAGGTATTACTGTTTGAAAAATTAATCAGCTGACTTTTAAAAGTTGTCACTACTTGATCTTACAATTTGTAGAGAGCAAACTAAGTAGGTGTAAACTTGTGTACCCAATTAATTTGTACCCAATTAATAATCCATTTGAATGATTACCTTTGATTGCACCTCCTCAAGTTTGGTTGATGTATTAACCATGATTTTATTTGTATCTTCTTGTAAAAAATTAATCTGATCAGAATGTATTTTCATTTCTTTTTTCATATTGTCTGTTTTATCTGTTTGATCTTGCATCTCCTTGTTTATTTTGAGTAAATAGTTTTCATATTTTTTCATATCTAGTGATGTCTTGGACTCTAATTCTTTTAAACTTTCAATTTCTTTGTTTAGCTCATTTATTTTGGAATATTGTTCACTAATTTGCTTTCTAAAGCTTTTAAAAATCTGCTTTTGTTTTTTATTTAGTTGTTCAATGTTTACCCCCATGTCACTCTGTTCTGTTACAAAGTTGTCTCTCCATTGTTTTATTTCTGATATGTCATCTGTAGACTTGATATTGGTAACTTGTATGGAATACATTGTTGTCTCTATAAGATCAAGTCGACTGACGTCTTGTAGAGAAGATATGGCGGTCTCTATCTGCTCAAGTCGACTGACGTCTTGTAGAGAAGATATGGCTTTCTCTATCTGCTCAAGTCGACTGACGTCTTGTATAGAAGATATGGCTGTCTCTATCTGCTCAAGTCGACTGACGTCTTGTAGAGAAGATAAGGTTGTCTCTATCTGCTCAAATCGACTTAATATTTCTATGGCATTATAAAGTTAAATTAATCGCAGTAGTAATATTGTCTGTATGGCATATGCTACCTTTTGACCAAGAAAAATACATTGTAATTATTCAACTTTTATTATGGTATTGTTTTATAACTTTTTGTTTAATCGGAGAGGCGCTGGTAAAAAAAATAATACTTGTTAGAAAACAATTATGTTTTGGTTTGTTTAAGATACATCCAAATATGCATGTCCAGAAAAATTTGCGAAAAATCATGATGACTATGACAACGGCGGCCATCTTGAAAATTAAACCCTTCGTAGGTTTTCCACCATTCATAAATATTATATTTTTAGTCCAATAAACAATGAATTTATTTTTTCTACCATATTTTGGGGTACTCAGATAAAAATTTTAAGTGCATATCTTCAAACTAATTTTTATGAATTTTCAAATTGTGGGTCCGTTAAAAACATTAGTTTTAATGCCCCCCCCCCTCCCACAAAAAAAAATCACCACAATCAATTTTTTTTCGCAATAATGGGTTTCTTGCATTTTTTAAATTGTATGTTCGTTTTTGTATTAAGAAAAATAATAAATTTAATTGGAGTATTTTGAAATGTGTTTCAAATAAACTTTCTATGACACATTCTATAAGCATTTTTCCCGAATTTACAAGCTCTCTACGGAAACTTTAATATCTCATCATTATATTGTGTTAGGCATCATTCGAGAGCTGGCTTTCTCATGTATTTGATAATATTATCTCCAACATCTCGGAAACACACAAAGCTGACAACCAACTTTACAAAGTACACAGAAATGGTATTTTCGTGTCTTGCTTTTCGTTTCTCTTTGCTTTTTTCTTAGTTCGCATTTTTTTTACACTGACAAGACTACTTTTTATTTTTAAAACAATGCCCACCATATGTTTCAATAATTGATCTTCACGCAAATATTAAACGTTTGCCACTAGGCAATCGTAATGGCTAATTTAGAAAAAAAAAATTAAATAATATGCAAATTGTGAAACTTGTACATACTAAAAAAGATGCTTTTTTTCAAACCTTTTAGAATGCTGACCAGTAGCAAAACGTTGTCGTGGCAAAAATTTTAATATATACTGAAATAAAAGTCGTTCAAATCTGATTTCTATAAGTGCATAAATAAAAATGCCTAAGAGTTTTTAAAAGTACTGGACAACTGTAGATGGCGAAGGATATTTCGTGTTTCCTGACAACCGAAATTGTTTCAAACCTTTTTAAATGTTTAATAGTTACTTTCAACTGCCGAACACGGTAAACGTATTTAAACGACTTTTTTCTTAAATTAGAAAAATACAAAATAACGGGCATATTCCATTAAATATTTATGTATACCTGATGGGTCAAAATGTTCTTTAAGAATTTCATATGTTGACTGACTTTGATCACGTTTTTCTGTTGCTGTTTGTTGCCTTGACTTAGATGAAAATGACGTTTCTTCTTTAGTATCAACAGTGTCGTTATTTTCGTCTTGTAATTTTAAATGAATGATATTTATTTTAAACAAATATTATAGGAATTCATGTCTTTTTCTCAACAATTAATAATTTCTATTTTTGACTTTTGTTTTGATTTTTTTTTTTTTGCAAACTATAATTTGTTTTTTCTGCAACATTGTTTAAAGTATTTGATATATTAAAATATAATATCTTAGAATATCCACACAAAAAAATTATATAATTTTCCAGGCTTACCTGTAATTATTTTCCATTACATGACTACTATTTAATTGATACTCCAGAATATAAATTAATATAAATAGACTTTTATTTTAAAATATTTACCTAAGATATGAGCCGCTACATCCAACATTGTCAAAGTAGCTGATTCAAGTTCTTGACAAAGATCGCTATATGTCAAAGATTTGTTGTCACTTTTATCTTCTAACCAAGTCTTACTTTTGTCTACAGCCTGACAACATAAAGCATTTTGTCTTAGTGTTTGTGTGTCAACATGTTATTTGAGAACATTGGTTGTTTTTTTTAGTGTTTGTAGTTTTTTTTAAAAATAATATAGGGCCTAATAACCACTTTTTATATACTATGCACTAAAAATTAGAAAATAATTGATTTTCTTTAAAGAACTATATAGAAAAGCATGGATCACTTTATTATCTATCGAATAGCTTTACTAATATTTTAGATGAGACCTACGCTTTTCTTTATAGTTATTTAAATAGTGTGTGTATTATTACATATTTTAAAAAATCATTTATTTTATAGTTTTTAGTGCATTGTTATATAAAAGCTTGTGATTAAAACATTTTTTGTTTATTTTTCAGTACTTTGTTTTTTTTTAAATTTACGATTGAGTAGCATGACTAAAAATCATTGAGCTCCGAAGTAACGTCATAATTCGTAGTGCTGAATAGTTGGTGGATAAGACATCCTACTAATTTGGACACAATTTTAAGTAATTCTTAGAAAAATTAATTAGGCATTCAATTAAGTCAAATTTAATGTCAGATTGTCTTGTCTTCATTTCTTGACCCACGTGCCAAATTTAAAACGAATCTGTCTGTTAGAAGTGCCCGAAATTTCATTCGAGCGAATCGATCTATCACGACAGACTGTTGACAGACTGACGACAATCTGGACGAGGAAGCAGGTAAAATAACAATAACAGCTTGTAAAAAGCTTCAATTCTATGATGAATGCAGGCAGAAACAACTTACAATTTGCAAAGCTTTAACCACAGGTTTAATGGCTTTTATCTTTTCCTCTATATACTTCATGTGCTCGGTAACATATTTGATCTGAATTCTGGGACGCATCTGAGTAAAACGGAAATAGTTTGAATAAACACACCAGAACGCACATTGCGATTTAGAAAGACGTTATAAAATATATAATTTCTTTCACGACAAAGTACATCATGCGAATCACAGCTATTATACACTATATATATAATATATATATATATATATATATATATATATATATATATATATATATATATATATATATATAAGCAAAGACTTTATTTATTTAAACATTATTTATAAACAATTAATTTCTGAGCATGTAACTCAACTTTCTTTTCTTGTGGTATATGTGTTGTGTAAAACACGGATTTAAGCTTAACGCGACTATTTTAAAAAGTAAACTCACTTTTGACAGAAGAATAAAACAAAGTGTTCAATGAACGAAATGTTAAGGCAATAACACAATTTACCTCAACCGTGTAGTGACGTCTGTGTGTGTACTTTCTACTGGCCCGTTCTTTAGCTTAATTTCCTGTCATTTATCTTCTCGATAAATATAGAAAACATGACTGTTAACTTAATGGTGTTATCATCCATTTGACACATGATATGACTTTATCAGTTATGTCTTCTGTGTGAAAGTGAGATCAAAACACGTTGAGTATATGCCAGCTGATCGCGTATGTGTAGGTATCTGTTCCCTACTATAGGAAGTACATCAGCCATTTACTAATTTATATAAACAATTGCGTCATTCTAGGTAAAAAGTTGCATTAAGGATTTGTAAAATTTCACAAGCACACTGTAAAAACAATTGTGTATTTAAAATGACTTAACACTATTTAGGATATTAAAATCCTGGTTTTCTCATCACATATGTTGTTCCAAATGTCTATATGCAGATCCTTAAATGTATAACTTTGATATTCTAATATACTACTTAATTTAATACATCTTAATAAGCAACACCTAGAAAACAAACACACCTTGATTTTATCAAAAAATGTTCCGATAGTAAAATGGTTTATCAAACAATAACTATTGTCATTGATGATTTATACTCCAATATATGCATGGTAAAATTATTGTGTATATCTTTTTTATAAAAGAAATAAACCGGGAGTGATCTCCCCTAAACTTTCTCGAATATTCTAATATAACACTACGGGGGATGGCAACTCGGGATATAGACTTCTAGACATGATTTTTATCCATTTTAAATACTCAAATTTTTTAAGATAGAATATAATCTCGTAGAAAAACGAAATGCACACCAAGTGAACGCTAAATAAAGATGTGCATAATAGTGCGCAATATTATTAGTACTTTATAAATTTACATGCGTTTTTTGAGAAATCGGTAATAGCGTAAATAAGTACTTCCGGTCAACGGAAATTACTCAAAAGTTGACAGAAGGTAGAGAATTAGATCTTTTACTTACATATCAAATTCCATTTATCTATCTGAAATAGTACTCAAGTTATAGGCTTTTGAAAAATTCAAAGTAGAAAAAGTTCCACTTTCGGTTATCGGAAATCGCTCAAAAGTTGATACGGATCTACGATTTTGATAAAATACTTATGTATGAAATTTCATCAACCTAGCTGTAACGGTACTCAAGTTATCGTGTTTACACACGGACACACACACACACAAACACACACACACAGGCATACGGACAAGATTGAAAAATTATGTTTTTCCGTATCAGTGAGATGTAAAACGTCGAGATTTGCAAAAATCTCGATTTTTTTTTTGCACGATTACAAGACTTTCTCTATACTTCGTATATACGAGAAAGTAAAGAGTTACCTAATTGCTAAGATATTTTACTTATCTCTAAATAATGTTTTTTTTCCTAAAGGTAAATGATGATTAAAATGTGATGTCAAATTACATTGTCATCGGGTCTAGCATCGCAGCTACTCTCGACGTGTGCGATTGTTGCCTTTAAACTAAGTTATTAATTTCTTAACATTAACCATTTATAATTAAAAACTGCAGCAGTTTACCCCTCTTTGTGCTGTCGGCAGGGGCCAAACCCCTACCTAGCTCCTCCTGCCACTACATTTAGCTACCCAATAAAAGTATGTTAAAACAGCTAAGCATATTACATAATCATTTATCTACAGAATAATAACGTTCAGTCAGTCCCACACTATAAAGAAAAGTATAACAAACATTATTTTTTAAATCCTTGCAAATATTGAGGTTTTTCTATACGTCTAAAGAATATTTGATTAATTTTTGAGTGTCAACGTTTGAAATATATTAGTAATCGATGTTAATTGATTTTAATCAGTAAAGTAATTTAATACCGTTGTTTGAACCATGAGGTTATAATAATTTTATCTTTACACCGTGTTACTCTCGGTTACCTATGTATTTTTGGCGCGTTTTGGGCCAGGTGTAACAATTATAAATAAATACAATCATTAACGAGAATCTGTATTAAGGGTGTATAATTGTCATCAAACACAAGAACACATTCGAGTAGGTACACGATGTTGACACCACACCCCATAGCTTCACACAGTGCCTCGTTCACACACTTTGTCCCGCTAGCACACCGCTTTTAAGGGGAGGCTACTCTCACACACACACACACTCTCTCCCTGCCCACACATTTTCGTTTAGACATTCCACGTCACACACCGTATTTATCAACAACTAGGAAATCTACATTTATATTGTTTAACTGTTAGGAGGGTTATACCCACTTCTCTCCCATTATATGCTATGCGCTCTATAGCACTCTAAAACTGCATGCAGCCTTCTTTTATTTCTGGATTTTCTTCCATAGCTTGTCTGTCTGGCTAACGAACATCACGTGATGCTCTGTCTGGCTAACGAACATCACGTGATGGTCTGTCTGGCTAACGAACATCACGTGATGGTCTGTCTGGCTAACGAACATCACGGTATGGTCTGTCGATAAGTGACAGAGGTGATGTTTTTATGGATGACCCCCGAAACCCACAGTTATCCAAGGGAGGACGGGTAGTCAAGTACTTAATTTAAAATCTTGTGAGACAGTCTAATTTGCATATATCGATATCTATTTTTTATTTAACAGACACTCGTGTATGTAATGAATATGCTTGTCGAATCCAGCTCAAAGATAAAATGGCAGTCAAAAATATGTGCATTATTACAACGTTAAGTACAGTACAATTCTGAGGGAACATCAATAGTATCGAAACTTCAACCAAACCACGTGAACATTTGTATCACTACATGAAGGTTGTTATCTTGTATGTGTAAATCCCCATCAATGGGAGGACAAACAGGTGGGCGTTGGTGTTGTGGCTGGTATCAAATGGTGCATGTACATCCAAGTGAAAGCTGCCAACCTTGATGCTACTAGAACAGTGCTCGTTCATTTGGAGAAATGTCAAGAACATTATTTTAAAGTTTACGAAGCTGAGCAAGATGGAACACTATCATGCTACAGTAATTTTACCATCGTTAGGTTATAGAGGCACAACACGAAAGATGGTGGACTTTTAAAACATTGAAATATGTAACACTATACTTTATAACCTATCATCATTTGTTTTTATTTCAATGATTTATTGTTTATTACTCTTTATGTCTATCTGCTTAAAGACTATATAATGGTTAATTACGTTTTATGTACTGTACAAATAAAGTTGTCAAATAAATTCTTTAAGATAGTGTTGATTAGACATACGCTAGGTTTTCATGGTATCGTGTTGTGATATGTTGACGTATTATATTTTAAGTTGACAAAATAAAGGAAGTAATCACACCTTATTTTAGTCTCTCATTCATTATTTTGAAACGTTCCTTTGACATCGCATGTACCTACTTAATGGTTTATCATTTTAAACATTTCAAAAGAAAAAGCGGCAGTGTGCTTCCCTAAACTTTGTTGTTTATTTTTATGTAACAGTAAGGGTTGGGATGACACTTCCCATCGATATCTACGTATAACAACTAATACTTATATTGGTACTTTTGCCCTCCTAACTAGAAAAGTACTCAAGTTATGGATATTTTAAAAACCTAAAATACAATTCTAAAAACGCACATTTTTAGCAACAAAGCTTTTATTTATAAGAAACCAGACTTGTATTATTGTCCTATTGTTTAGTGCATTGAAAAGCTTGCGGTAATAAATGTTTTTATATGTTTTTTTTCCAATTTTTAGTAGTACGTTCTAAAAGCAGTTGACATTACGTAGACTTCAGGTAAAAAATGTGAGTTAAAACCCGAATAGTACCTTGTGATCTCTAAATGTAATCTGCCCCTACCTAGTTCAACGCGCATGAGATAAATCAGTCAACCGTGACACAGCCCTCTGATTAAGCGATAGGTAGTTAGTATTTTATAGGAGCTTGTGGCATTGGGTTGGGCACAGGTTGCGAAAAGCACATTGATTAGGACTCGTTAGGCGCTTCAGAGAAATCTCTACAGTGGCGAAAGAAAGGTCGCCCAAATTGCTGTAGTGACATGTTAACAGTAAACCAATTTAAACATATAAAGATACACAATAAATACTAACATGTGAAAGTACCAGATAACAATTTTCTAAAAAAATATCACAAGGAAAACATTAAAAACTAAAACAAGTTGCTGTCTACATTCTAAAGTTTCAGTAGCAATTATTTCCATTTTTTATACATCTTAATCATCTGGTATAGCTCTTCCATCTCATCGTCATTTCTGACTATACCAATCCAGTAGTTCTCACAAGTTGACAGTGTTGTGGTCAATGTTTTTTCCACCAAAGCTTCAAGTAGAACAAACTCAAGGAAAGGTTTCTTCAGATGTTCATAGCCCAGCTCTCCAAGAGACTTGAGTATTTGAGTTATCCGCGTGAGGTTATGTGAGTTCCTTCAAATTGTAAACAAAAATCGGACTAGTTGACCACTATTTATTTTTGAGAACTCTTGATTTGGATAACAATAGCTAGATGATAAAATGACATTCAATCTCAGGATGAAGCAGTTTTTGATGGCATATAAGAATTGTATCACAGAAACAATAATCATTTAGTATAAAAAAAAGTCAAATGTACTTTAGTTTCTCATGTCGTGATGTGTAATATATAAACTACAGGACTGTCTGTAGTAGAAGAATACAATACTCAACTTACCTAGACAAGTTGTCAAAACAAGCTCTGTAGTTCTCAGACCTCTGTAGTTTACCTGTTCTTTCATCTACCAATTCCATGCCATAAAAATCTAGCATCAGTCTATAGGACTCTAGTACACGCTGCAAGGCTTTTGGATCACTTTTGATTTTCTGAGGGAACATCAAATAGTATCAAAACAGCCATTTTTTAATCGATTAGCGAGACAAAGTTAACTTAATGAGTACACTTTTGAAATAATGATTCCACATTCAGGGTACGAGTTGGTGACTGTTGTGAATCAAAGTCTATCTCTCTCCTGAACTAACACCTATTATTAACATTATTCGCCAATTGAAAGCAGATGCTAAACTTTTTGACTTAGAGAGGGCGGGGCATCATCGTAATACTAAAACGTTTAGTAAATTATCATTGGCCTGGAAGGGTTTATTACAGTGTTAAAACCTGTCTAGTAAATTACAAATTATTTAGTTTATGAACCCTAGCGTTTGAACGATTGTACCACTCACTTGCTTTTAGTTATTAGACTAATGTTTTTTAAAGGATCTTCTTCTTCTTCTTCGTTCTTAATTATTAGTGTTGAAGGGGATCGAGATTTATCTGCCAGTGGGTTTGAACTCGAGACTGTTCGAATTTATCAACCATGAGCTTTTTGCCGACTCGACCACGCCTCCAACACAATTAAGCGTTACGTGTCAACTGGTTATGCGCCATTGAGGCCATTGACTCCGATTTCAGCCTGCTTTTCTTTTTGGATTTGCTTCCATAGCCTTTGTCCAACCAAGAACAAACTACAAGGCAGCAGTTGTTTAATTTTGGAGTTGTCTCTCCTAGAAGAGTGGCTGTCCCCAGCTAACGAGCCTCATCTGCCCGAGGGTTCGAACTCGAGACTTTTCGGTTTAGCAACCATGAGCTTTACCGACTCGACCACGCCGACCCTTTTTAAAGGATAAAAAAAAATATTAAAACATCTGCACACGAACTTTTACCTCAGCCTCATGCAGCTGTAGAGGTTGGGCATGACGGTTTGTTCCATGTTCTCTAATGGGGAACAACCTAAACAAAAACCAAGAGTTGCGTTACTCTCATAGAACTTCTGGTTGTAACCATTTCTCACACATTTACATACATTTTCAATGCATCGTTTTTAATAAAAGAGATATAGAAAACTGAATAAATGTTTATTGTTATTCAACTCATCGTTTGTTTAAAATTTTAATAATATCTGCACTATAATATATAACTTCTTTTAAACTACGCACCATTGTATGTAACCATGGTGACGTTCTAATTTTCTATAATCCCCTTTCCAGTATCGGTGAATATTATCTATAAAATCTCCTGTCAAAGTAAATAAAAAAGACATTTGTGTTTGGAATTATGTTTGACTACATTAATACTACAGAAAATGAAAACATTTAAAATACCCAAACGATCCCTAGATCAAGTTACCTAGGATGTTTTTGTCAGAAATCTATGTCCTAATTGAACATCAGGGTACTTTACATAGGAAATGGGTTTTAATATATCATACACACAAACTGTTGAGGACATGAGACACAAATACTTCCCATAAAAGCACCAAGATGTAATGAACTAAACGACATAAGAGTAAATTTTATAACTTCTCAACTAACACGATTTCAATATATATTATTACCATCTGGTTCTGACTTAATTTCATTGTTGTAAAACAGCCAATTTGCGCGTGTTTTTGTTTTATCCCATAGGCCCTGTAATGGAATGAAACATTACGTGGAGTTGTATAATAAATTTTTACACATAGTATAAAATCTGACAAACGTTGTTTTTTTTAAATACACCCCCTTTTAGTGATTATAAAAAAAACTTAAAGGATAGCCATTTCTGTACTTTTATGTCTCTCAGTCAGCTGGTTTGTTTGACCTTTTCTTTTTATTTTGTCCAGTAGAGCATTTAAATGTATTTAAGCACATTATAAAATGTGCAATACTCATGCAAAAGACTTCCACAAGTACAGAAACATCTAATCGGTAGCCCAGAGATTAAGCTAGCATCACTGCGTTGAATTCCGATAACCCCTGGTACAACTGTGTAAATACACACCACAATAACCAAGTTTAGCCTGTCGCTTGACCTACTTTTTTACCGTCGTCATAGTAATGATTGCTGCCGAAATGACGATACCGTGATTTCGTTTTTTACTTTCTCGTATATACGAAATATATAGAGAAAGTCTTGTAATCGTGCACAAAAATAACAGGAAAATTTGACAGTTTTCACCGTTTTACACTTCGGTCCTTCATCACATCCGGAGCATAGAGGACTTATTTTAATCAGGCAAAAATTATAAATAAAAATATATAAACATTTTGGTGTTTTATGCGTTTTCGAGTCGTAAAAACTGGACTTTGCAATTCTGCCCGTATGTCTGTGTGTCTGTCTCTGTGTATGTGTGTAAACACGATAACTTGAATACCGTTACAGTTAGGTTGATGAAATTTCATATATAAGTATTTTATCAAAATCGTAGATCCGTATCAACTTTTGAGTGGTTATCGAATACAAACTTATCAGAAAAGTTTGAACGAAATCGCTGCATAAAATTGGATCAAAATTGAATTAACTGATTTCCGATAATCGGAAGCGGTACTTTTTCTACTTTGAATTTTTAAAAAGCCTTAAACTTGAGTACTATTTCAGATAGATAAATAAAATTTCACATGTAAGTAAAAAAGATCTAATTCTCTACCTTCTGTCAAATTTTGAGTAATTTCCGTTGACCGGAAGTACTAATTTACGCTATTTCCGATTTCTCAAAAAAATGCACGTAAATTTATAAAGTACTAATAATATCCCGCACTATTATGCACATTTTATTAGGCTTTCACATGGTGTGCAATTCTTTTTTTTTTTACGAGATTCTATTCTATTATAAAAGTTTAAGTAATTAAAAATGGATTACAAATATTGTCTATGTCCTGAGTTGCCATCCCTCTTAGTTTTCTTTTAGAATATTCGAGAAAGTTTAGGGGAGAGCACTCCCGGTTTATTTAACAATGTTTCAGTTTCATGATCATTTCAGAAATATATACTTAAAATCGTTATTTTTACGTATTGTTCAATGATACCGGTCTAGTTTTAACGATTCACGATTAGTGTTTGATGCAAACTTGCCATTTGTACATTCTTTTGATCTAATCGCTGAGAATATCGAGCAGAACATAATAAAAGTAATCAAAACGTGAATTGCTTTATTTAATATTGTTCTAAACATATTGAAAATATATTCTAAGCTATATAAAATTATAACTTGCTTTCTACTAAACTAATGGCATTAATGTTTTAAAAATCATGCAGGGTAAAAACAAAACCTATTAAAAATAACTTGATCGAGACAACAGCTAATTAAGCCCGCCTAATTTTCCCGCCGTGTGTTTGAATGGGGAGAAATCTAGCAGGCAACACATTTCTGCTCAACGGCAGTAAACGCTTCATCGCGTCACAATAACACTCCTTAAAAAACGAACCCACCTTATCACTAAACATCATTCATATCATCGTAGCCATTTAAAAACAAACGCGCTATTTCACAAATCATTTTTCTAGGCTACAGATTGAATTTGATAAATAAAATAATAATCATTAAAAAAGTTTTTAAAAACCCACGTTTTCTGATTGAACTAAAAAGTAGAAAATAAATGCTATACATCACAATAATGCAAGCGATCACTCTACTATAAGCGACGAAAAACGTGGGGCGCCGAAGTAAAAGTTATATTACCATTGATTAGATAATACTATTGACTTTTATTAGGGAGCTTGTAGAGAGTCAACAGTATTAGAAACTGTAAGAAAATCACGGCGCCCCACGTTTTTCATCGCTTATAGTAGAGTGATCGCTTGCATTATTGTGATGTATAGCATTTATTTTCTACTTTTTAGTTCAATCAGAAAACGTGGGTTTTTAAAAACTTTTTTAATGATTATTATTTTCTACTTTTTAGTCTTTGTCTGTTTGTTTGCATTCAAATCTTGCTATCGATTTTATCTTTTCACTTTTTTTTTGGGTAAACGAAGACAACTCGTAAAAAGACAACTCGTAAAAAACACGTTGTGTGAATACGTTACTGACTAGAACACATAGATTTGAACCCGTGTCGAGTGGGTTAGCAATCGTGTGCCCAACCACTCGACCATATCGTCTCCCCCATACTGGCCACCAGTTGTTACGTTCTGGTTGTTTGTAGACAAACACCGCGTGACAACTACTCAGTAAGCAAAAAGAGGGAGAGTACCAAACCTTCTTTTCATCAAATTACAGTTACTGGGTTATGTCCCTTTTTCCCCCACGTTTTTTGTACAATTATATAGGGGTATAAAATGATCAATAAAATGTTTCCATGGATCAATTTAGTAATAATAACAGTTGAATATTCTATTGTCATCCGAAACACAGCTTCCCTGAAAATTTCAGCGCGCTAGCTAACTGGGAAGTGCCAGAAATTTCGATCGCAAGATTTGATTGGAAAAACAAACAAACAAACAAACAGAGGCGAAAGCAAGTTAAAGAAAACGTGGGAATTAGTATCAAATTAAAGTGAATTAATAAATGTAGTTTTTAATTTTGTAAGTATTCTTGAACAATAATGAAGTTTAAAATCTAAGTTAGTGATGATGTATCTTATCAGCTATATCTGTATATTAATGATGGTAGCAGGCCTTCTAATTAAAATATTGATCCATAAGTTTTGATGTATTTAAAATAAGTAAACTAAGGTAAAAAATATCCACTGTAAGGACAGGAAAGTATAGCTACTTGAGATGAGGTCCAAGTCTTCTTCTTCTTCTTCGTTCTTCAATTTTAGTGTTGGAAGGGATCGATCCTGAACTGCCAGAGGGTTTGAGCTAGTTGTCTCCCCTCTTGTAATTGCACATAATCTTAAGATTATTTTTAAAATGACTAAATGTCTACTTAGATTAATAAAAAATATCCCTTTCTGGTTATCGAATACAAACTTATCAGAAAAGTTTGAACGAAATCGCTGCATAAAATTGGATCAAAATTGAATTCACTGATTTTCGACAGATCCACAAACGGACGTTGCGAACTAAGTAACAATAGAGTTGTATTTTATACTCTGTACAGTTATAGATTTATATATAATTTGGAAATGTGTAATGACTGCTAGATAAATAACATAAACACCATTAAGTAAACTGTTAGCAAGTATTTAACATGGTGGTTATATATTTACTTTGGGAATATCCAATCCACTGTTTCTGTTGTACTTCTGTAAAATAACAATTCCTAAAAATAAAAATAAACTGTACCCAGATAATTTAGCATCTTGGTCTGCTTGAAACACTAAAAAAGCTATTGATGTCTTTTCTTGTCAAAAAACACTGACCGATTAGCGCTGGTGTTGGCACCTTAACTTCTATACATACACAACACCTGTCTCCAGCCCAGACTCTCACACAAAAATTGTATCTTTACTTTCGTGTAGAGTTACACAGGCAAGATATAAAACATAATGTGATACTATTATTCCAGCTGCTTAATTAGTTTGTTGACCCTTATGTTCACGTACTTTACCAACTGCTGAGATAATTGATCCAGCACTGACAGGCTTAGGAATAGCAAGCTCCGCATGATATGTGTTACACACACGTGACTCTGGAGATTAAAAGACATTTGTATGATGCTCATATTTATTTTCACACATACATGCTAGGCTCTGATTACTTGATCCTTATAAGGTAACTTTGTCTTGTCATTAATTTATAAACCAGTTTTTCTTTTAGATATTTTGTGCGTATTGCGGGGGGGGGGGGGGGAGTGCCACACTTTAAAAATATATTTTCCATATAAATACGTGTTTTTTTTCTATTTTTTACGGGAGGGGAGATGTGGACTGCGGACATGCTTAGGTGAGTGCCCGGTCTCAATTTGGAGAGATGCCTAAAAGTAACACTAATACTTTCTAAATACAAACTCATTGTATAGTTTAGCGTATGAAATTTTAGATGTAACAAAAAACAAATATTCAACCACTAGTCGTCGGTACCCATTACACGGGAATAATGGGCCTATATATTTTAATGTTATACTTGTTTAAGAAAAATATTTTATAAAAAATTTATTAGTCAAAACGCTATGTGCTTTACTACACGTTGAACGATATTAGTGTCAATGCAAAGAAATAACTAAATAGCTAAAAAATCCGACACATTTAAAATAACATAGACTACCAATACCTTTTAGAAATATTAAAACCAAATTATATACATTAATAGTTCAAACACAACACTATATAAATGCACACGCTGATTAAGAGACTTAAAATTAAGAAAATTAAATCACTTCGTTAAAACCCCGGCTGTTCAGTGGTAGTTGTGTTGTTTCTTGCTTTTTAAAGACTTGGCTTAGCATGTTTCTGACTACACTATCCCTTCATATGCTGCGAAGACAGAAATAGGTGAACTCTACTTCACCTGCCCCGTGTCTTGCCAAGTCCCGATAGGCATCTTTATCATTCATATTTAAAAAAAAAATTCAACATTGACGTGGTGTGTCTCGAACCCGTACCACCCGCATGTTAACTATTACTCTATCGTCTCATTTAATTAGGCACTTCAGTTTAGGCTCGGAATAAGTGGTGTGTTTACGTAGAATAAGTCTGAGTCAGGGTAAGAAACTTAACGCGAATAGGCCTTATTATTTCAAATGAAATTTTATCCCAAATTAGCCAATTCCATAGATAAATAAACAAAGATTTATATAAAATTAATTAAAGCCTGAACTAGTTTAGTACAGAAACTCATTATTGGCATAGAATCTAGCTAGATCTAAATCTAGATAGAGCTGAAGTCTAGATCTTGTTTTTTTACCGTAGCTCTAGATCTAGATCTAGAATCTAAATAGATAAAGTAAATAATATAAGTTTAGGCTCGGAAAAATTGTATACATTTTTTGCGTACTTCTTGATTGGTAAATATAAATCAAATTTGAATGAAATAGTTCATTTCTTTATTTTCTAAAATTGGAAGATGAAGCCATTAGTTTTGTGTTCTTTCCGCAGTTTAACCTTAAGACGTGCGACGTCATTGTTTTTTTGCGTTCATGTCACAACAATAAACACGTTAGTTAGAAATGTGTTTCTACATTGGAAAATGCTTTTATTTTTATTTTCCTTCTTTAAAGAAACTTTAGTTATTACTTTCATAACGTCCACCATATTATTTTCAACAAAAGTCCTTATCTTTAAGTCCTCCATATATCGCTGAATAAACTGATGACTTTGCCAAAAATATTGCGGACATAGAGAGAAAGAGACAGAGAGAGAGAAGTGCGCACATGGGCTTTTATATAGTAGGCTTTTATTTAGATAAAATCGAAGTATGGATTATAATCCATTTATGTGTATATGTTTACATAATCCTTTATAACAACATTAGTTGGAACTATAAGATTAATACCGCGCTCAGTTATTCTGTTATACTCGACAGACTCTAATAAACATTTTGGTAAGATGAGCACAATCAACCTCTCGTATCGCTCATTTAACTATACAGTACATTAGTTAGATATTTAGTTAGTATTAACATTTTAATACGTAGTTCAATAAATATCGAACAGGGAAAAAAAAGTAATAAACTTAGTACAGATTGGTTAGCATCGATCATTATACGTTTAAGTTTTTTTAATGTATTCTATGATTCGGTTTCTTTCATTTTTATTTCAAAGCACACTTACCGATCAGATGAACATCTTTAGACAAATTTGAAATAGTATTTTCAATGCTGTGAAGCTAAATTAAAATACAATTAAAATTTTATAAATGAAATGTACATAGTTACGTATAAAATACAATAATTGGAAATGGCAACGTCTAAGAATAATGAAACTATGTTATAAATCTAAATTAATTAACGTAAACAGATGATATTCACCGGACTAAAAACATAGTGTTAGCAATTTGTGCATTTCTTTAATAATGTTGCAATTTATTTTTTAATAAACGTTTTACAAACATACTTTTTTTCTGCTTTCTTCCCTAGTTTCCAAGTTCTGGTTAAAGATTTGAATCAGTTTGTCAATAGGCATTAATCTTTGTTGTAGGAGTTTGTACATCACATTGTGCTAAATAGATTATTATACAATTTTTATTTCTATTTCAGATTAAAATTGCAGAATTAAAAGTGTGTCTTAAAATTAGTTTTAAAATCGCGGGTACTACAGTTGGAAAAACTAATGAACTGACTTTTAATTACATGTTATAACTTGGTAAGTAAACTGACAAGTTGGTGTAAAATTGTGTACCTAATTAATTAGCAATTTAAATGTTTACCTTTGATTGCACCCCCTCAAGTTTGGTTGATGTATTTTCTTCTAAAGAAACAATCTGATCAGAATGTCTTTTAATTTCTTGTGTTAAACTTTCTATTTTATCTATGTTATCTTGCATCTCTTTGTTCAGCTCCTTTACTTTGTTATCTTGTTCACTCATTTGTTTTCTGAGGTTTTTAAAATTCTGTTTTTGTTTTTTAGTCAGTTGTTCAATGTTTACCCCCATGTCACACTGTTCTGTTGCAAAGTTGTCTCTCCATTGTTTTATTTCTGATATGTCATCTGTAGATTTGTCATTGGCGTCTTGTAGAGAAGATATGGCTGTCTCTATCTGCTCAAGTCGACTCAATATTTCTATTGCAGAATGAAATAAAGTTACTGTCGATTTTATAATTAAAAGCACTCTTTGCTTTTAAAACGTACACACCTTTACTTAAGTTTTACTATAGTTGTTATAGTTTTAAAAAGTGTTAATACCATCTATTTTTGAAAGGTGTTTTTTAACTTGATGTGTTGATTCATTTTGATCGAGTTCTTCTGTTGCTGTAATTTGAGGTGTAGACTTAGAAAAAGATGGCGTTTGTTTATCGACATCTACATGTTCTTTATTTTCATCTGTTGTTATAAATACCAAATATATCATTTTGTGTTATATTATTATTTAAGTATTGGTTTATTTTACACTTAACTTATTCGCCTCTCTACAGGTTTGTTAACCAAACGGGTAAATATATTAATTTTGTTAGATGGTACAGTAAAATATTGTTAACAATCATTTTAATAAAAAAAATTGAAGAATATATCTATATGTATCTTACAACAGTGGTTAAATATCACATATATTTCTTGTGTTTAACCACATGTCATGAAGAAATTAAATATAAAGTAACATTTCATCTAATAAAATTGTTAAAATATATACGTATGACTTGTGACGCTGCATCTAACAAGGCCGTGGTCGCTGACTCAAGTTCCTGGTATAGCTCGATGTAGGTGACAGACAAGTTGTCATTTTTATCTTCTATCCACGTCTTACTTTTTTCTACGGCCTGACAAAACATTTGATGCTAGTCATAACATGTTTTTCATTTTATCAACACATCATAATTGTATTTACTTGCTGTGCTAGATTTCAGCTTAAAATAGTTTCTTACAATGTTCATAGCTTCGAGGGTAGGTTCCATAACTTGTATCTGTTCTTCCAAATACTTCATGTGCTCTGTAACATGTTTGACCTGAATTCTAGATCGCATCTTAGTAAATACAGATCTCACTTTTTAATCTTTCTCTTGTCTTTGATGTAGTATTTACTGTCGAGATTGTTCTCGTTAGCTTTCTTTAGAAGCCTAAGGAAAAGCTTACCCAATGTTCTACTTAAAAAGATATAAAGCGAAATGAATCAAGTTGAGTTGTAATTACAATATAGGTTTAGTACCAAGCACATTATTTTTAAATGAGTTATACAATATTAAACTACACTACATTTATATTAAGAATACGATTTTCTCTTATACCCATTTTTTTAAACAGTAAAGCCTGAATAAACCGGGAGTAATCTCCCCTAAACTTTCTCGAATATTCTAATATAACACTACGTGGGATGGCAACTCGGAATATAGACATGATTTTATTTGTAAAAATAGAATAACATCCACTAGAAAAAAGAATTGTGCACTAAGCGAGCGCCAAAACAAAATGTGCATAATAGTGCGCAATATTATTAGTACTTTATAAATTTACATGCGATTTTTGAGAAATCGGAATTAGCGTAAATTAGTACTTACTGTCAACGGAAATTACTCAAAATTTGACAGAAGGTAGAGAATTAGATCTTTTACTTACATGTGAAATTTCATTTATTTATCTCAAATAGTACTCAAGTTATAGGCTTTTGAAAAATTCAAAGTAGGAAAAGTACCACTTCCGGTTATCGGAAATCTCTCAAAAGTTTATCAGGATCTACGATTTTGACAAAATACCTATATATGAAATTTCATCAACCTTGCTGTAACGGTACTCAAGTTATCGTGTTTTTACACACACACACACAGACACACACACACACACAGACACACAGACATATGGACAAGATTGCAAATTTATGTTTTTCCGTATCAGTGAGGTGTAAAACGTCGAGATTTGTAAAAATCTCGATTTTTTTTTTTGCAAGATTACAATACTTTCTCTATACTTTGTATATACGAGAAAGTAAAAATAGCATAAACCAGTTAAACAACGACGATACAATTTTAAATAATGCGATGATGTTTATGTCGTTCTACGATTTTTTATTTTAAGTCACCTGTGGTTGTGTTCAAAAATCTACAAAGACAGGTAATGAAAGACCTAGATAACAACCACCTCCTTACAGTTATTGATAAATGGCAAGTTGATTAAACACTTAGTTAAACACACCGTCAAAGGGGAAATTTGGAATGTAAATACAAAGTAACACTAGGTAAGTGATAATGTGCTAGTGACTTAGCTGTTGTGTGTTGCAGGGTCATTGCCATACTGTTATGGTTTGGTGTGCCAGTGAGCTACTTGTTTTTTTTTTTTGGTGTGTTAGTGACCTTCATGTTTTTGGTGTGTTAGTGACCTACATGTTTTCTGTGTGTTAGTAACCTACATGTTTTTGGTTTGTTAGTAATCTACATGTTTTTGGTGTGTTAGTAACCTACATTTTTGGTGTGTTAGTAACCGACATGTTTTTGGTGTGTTAGTAACCTACATGTTTTTGGTGTGTTAGTAACCTACATTTTTGGTGTGTTAGTAACCGACATGTTTTTGGTGTGTTATTGACGTACATATTGTTGTTTGTGTTAGTAGGCTACCTAGGCCTACATGTTTGTTTTGGTGTCTTAGTTACCTACCGTTTTGGTTTTGACCTATTTATTTTAGTTTGGTGTGTAAGTGACCTACGTGTTGTTGTTTGGTTTGTTATGACCTATATATTGTGTGTTGGTGTGTTAGTGACCTAGATGTTGTGGTTTGGTGTTTTAGTGATCTACATGTTGTAATTTGGTGTGTTAATGACCTACATATTGTGGTTTGGTGTGTTCATGACCTACATATTGTGGTTTGGTGTGTTAGTGACCTACATGTTGTGATTTGGTGTGTTAGTGACCTACATGTTGTATTTTAGTGTTTTAGTGACCTACCTGTACGTTAGTGTCTACATTTTAGTTTTCTGGTAGGTTATTGACAGATAATTTAACATGAAGCATTGCACATTTTAAATATTAAATATTAAATTAAATATTCTTAATCTTAAAGATCTGTTTCTTAATTACACATTACATTTTAAATCATACTTAGAATATGAATTTTATATAAATCTGTGAGTAATATGTTACTTTCAAAGAGTTATTATTAAATGTAAGTTTATTTTCTCGACAAATATGCTACGTGTAAAACATGTGATATCGGGATTTCCGATATTTCTAAAGAGTTCAAGTAATCTGTAACATATTTGACTTGCACTCTAGGACGCATCTGAATTAAACAGAAATAGAATTCACATACTAGAAGGTATTTATTATAACACGAAGGAGTTTCAGAGCATTTTATGGCATTAACTCAAGTTTGTAGTTTTGAGATTGGTCAGTTGTCTAATCTGTTAGTCTTGTAAAAATGAAGGTGATGGAAATTATGCTGTTGTATAAAGCATGGATTTTACATTAACGTGACTATTTTAAAATATAAACTCACATTTGACAGAAGAATAAAACAAAGTTTTCCGTTGTTTAGCCTTTGTTTTAGACACTCTAGTTCCAGTAGTAACAAACTGTCGCTCCGCTTCAATAAACAAAGTATCGCGTCAATAACACAAGTTACCTCTTTCATGTAGTGATGTCTGTGTTGTATGTGTACTTTGTACTGACCCGTTCTTTGGCTTAATTTCCTGTCCTTTATCTTTTCAATGAACATATACCACATTTTACTAGCGTTATCATTAATTTTACACATGCTATGACTTTATCAGCTATATCTACTGTGTGAAGGTTTGATCAAAACACGGCGAGTATGTGCCAGCTGAGTGTGTATCTTTAGTACCTGTACCCTACTATAGGTAGTACATCAGCCATTCAATAATTTATATAAACAATTTCGTCAGTGTAGAGTAAATATATGCTTTAAGGATTGTAAAATTTCACAAGCAAACTGTAAAAGCAATTGTGTATTTAAAATGACTTAATACAAGTTAGGATATTAAAAACCTGATTTTCTCATCACATATGTTGTTCCAAATGTTGATATGCAGGTCCTTAAATGTATGACTTTGCCATTTCAATATAATTCTTAATTTAATACCTTTTAATAAGCAACAACAAGAAAACAAACATACACTTTGATTCTAAAAAAAATTCAGTAAAATAAATGTTTATCAAACAATAAAAAATGTCATTTGTAATTTATACTCTGATATATGCATTGTAAAATTTAGTATATATGCTTATATATCTCGATTTCAACCCTCTGGCAGATAAGGATCGATCCCTCCCAACACTAAAAAATTAAGAACGAAGAAGAAGAGAAGAAGATGCAGGAGCTATACTTCAAGCTTGGAGTGGGTTTAGTATTATTAGATTATAACTTTGTGTTCTAAGGTGAACAAATAAATATTTGTCCTGTTTCAGTGTTTTAGATAATTGCATGAAGCCATGCTTCAAGCTTGGAGTGGGTTTAGTATTATTAGATTATAACTTTGTGTTGTTGTGTAAACAAATAAACATTTCTCCTGTTTCAGTGTTTTAGATAATAAATTTGTAGTGAGTTCTGGTTCTAGATTTTGATGGTGTTGTTTCCATCTAGACCAGTATCAGGATATCTTCAACAGATTGTGTGTGTGCTACGTGTCGTGTAATGTTGTCAACAGTTTTGGTTATTGATAGAATTTGATTACATGAGAAAACAAATGTACGTTCAAATGTTGACTTCAAATAAATCGTGCTAGAAATGTATAACTATAATATAATGTTTTTATTACAATTGCATTATGTTAATTGATATTAAGGTTTACGCTAAAAACAATTATACAAATAGAAGAACAATTAAATTTGAAATTATAGATTTCAGCACTGTTTAAAAAGAAGTAATTTTCTGAAGAACATTAAGATAATTGATGTGATAGTGTGGTCAGATGACACAGCCTTGGAGTGCTAACCTGAAAGTCTCGAGTTCACAACCCGGGCTTGAGTCTGAAGAACGTTCCTGATTCCATCCAGCTCTGAAGAATACGTAACTCTCAACCCCTAACGTCGAATGTCGCTAAAACGCGACATACCATTTCTCTTAGCTTACGCTCTTTGGTACATTTATCCTAACGTTGCCGATCGTTGTGTGTTAGGTACAACTAGACAGTCGTCGCGGTACCACTGGTCACACTGTCAAGTCGAAATTTATGACGTCACACTCTCTTGACTCACGTCTTCGTGAATTCAGCCTTTTTATATTGATTATTGTTACTAAATAGGTGGTCCATTTTTACTACAAAAATATTAATAGCTTTATTATTCACTCTGTTGTGCATATTAACAGTATAATTCACATAAGAGCAATTGGGAGATTATCGTCTGATTACGCTTTGTTGATTCAAGCTATAAATAAGTGAAAGATGTCAATATAGTCTTTTATTTTACATATAAAGTACACTTTCGAATGTTACGGTCTATGCGGCGGGTGAAGTAGAGTTTACCTTTTTCATTGACCTCGGTTTATGGAGAGAGAGCGATGCTGGAATAATGTGATGATGCTGCTGGACACAATATAAAGACTTTAGCTTAGAAATAGCATTGTAAAATATGAGAAGAATATAAAAAACTAATTAAACAACAGGAAGTGAGGTGGTGGACCACTATCCTAGATACCACCAAAGATGGATCTTCACAGTGAAGTGACCATGGCAATAATAAAACAATAGACGTACACCTCGTGATAAATACAGTAGCGTTAAATACTGACAAAATTACCCACTCCAGTGATGTTGAGTACCCACATCAGTTGCATTATACACGCATCCAGTACTGATAACATAGTTATTAAGTACCCACAGCTTCAGCACTGAGTACCCACTTTAGTGACTCTGAGCACCTACAGATTTAGCACTAAGTACCCACTGGCTAGTGAAATCATATATTACGCGGTAATACAATTGGATTTTATTCAAATATTTAAAATGATTGATCCACACACCATTCCGATATAAATCATCCCCATTTATCTTGGCGAAAAAGCGACGCACCCCTACAGCTTTTTTATCGTTACATAATACGCTTGGTTTCTTTTCTAAATGTTATAACAGTCATCTACTTACAAGTCCAGGGTAAATCCCTAACCCTAACCCACAGCAGTGATACTGAGCACCCACAGCTGAGTACTTATAACAATGTTATCGATTACCAACAGCCCCAGCACTGAGTACCCAAACAGTGACACCAAGTACTCAATACACATGATTTCAGCACTCAGTACCCATTGCTTCAGCATTGAGTACCCACAACATTGTAGCTACAGCACTGTCATTGGGTTTCAATAGCACTATTATTCGAGTATCAGGGCAGTAGAAAGTACCGAAAAAGCACATAGGCCTTCTACCAAAGGCAGAAACATTGGGTAACAACAACTAAGCACTGAGTATGCTATTTTACTGTTTAGGTAGCGACCTACGAATCCATGATATTTATTTCAAGTTAATTCCATGTTCCCAGGCAAGATGGGTAAAATTAAAAGATGAAGTTGAGAGAACAGTAACATTTAATTACAATGAACTAGTTGCGTGATTTTCTAACAAAACTGGCTAGTGAAATCGTATATTACGCGTTATTACAATTGGTTTTTATTCTAAGATTTATAATGATTTATCTACTTACCATTCCGATATAAATCATCCCCATTTATCTTGGCAAAGAAGCGACGCACATCTACCACTTTTTTCTTATTTAATCGTGACACAATACGCTTGGTTTCTTTTCTAAATGTTATAACAGTGTAGGATAAATCCTTCCAATTTTAGTCGACAGAATTGCACACACACCCCCCCCCATCTTGATGGTAAACGATCTTTCCAGGTCTCTGGTTCTTAAGAGTGTACTTCACATTTACCCAATCAATGTAGAAAGCATTTGAATAAAGAATCGTACTCGTTTAATTTCTTAACTTTAATCTTTTACAATTCAAAACTTCAGCTTATTAAAATTGACTTTTACCGCTTTTTGTGCTTCCCTCCTGTCGGCAGCGGACGACCCCACCCGCTGCCCCTCTACCTCAACTAGACCCATGGGTAGCCTACACTAAAGTAGACAGGAGTAGTATATTAGGTCCCTTTTGGAGTGATTTTTTGGCGGAGGAGCGCAGGGTGAGGAGCAATGACATATAGTAAAATACTCGGGAGCTGGATGGTGAGGCGGGACAATGACATATAGTAAAATACTCCCCACCTGGGGGAGCAGGATGGTGAGGGTGGGTGAGGAGCGAAGGGTGAAGGGACAACGACACATAGTAAAATACTACGCCAACTAGTGTTGGCGGAGGAGCCGTAGGTACAATGAGATATAGTAAAATACTCCCCAACTGGCGCAGGGTGAAGGGTGAAGGGTGAGGGTGAAGGGTGAGCCTGGCGCAAAGACATATAGTAAAATACTCCCCCACCCTAGGGTGGCGGAGGAGCGGAGGGTGGGTCACCTTTGGTGACCTTGTGACGTAATCATTGACCTTGTGACGTAATTAATGACCTTGTGACGTAATCATTGACCTAGTGACGTAATCATTGTCCTAGTTACGTAATTTTAATGAGTTTTTTAATGAGTTTTAATGAATTTTTAAATTTTAATTAATTTTTATAATTAGTTTGAATTTTAATTTAATTACTTTTGTTTATATTGTGTAATTTTTATTGACGAGTGACGTAATTTGATTATTTGTTTGTGTTTTGTCTGTTTATTTTTAATAAGTTTAATTAATTTGATTTTTATTTAAATTTTTAATTTTTTTTTTAATTTTATTTTATAATTAGTAATTATTTTAATTTGATTATTAGTTTGAAATTCATTTTATTTCTTTGATTTTAATTACGTTGTTTAATTTATTTATTTGATATATTTCTTTTCTTTGTTGTTTAATTTGTTGGTTTGTTTATTTGGTTGTATGTATGTTTTAAATTCTCCCCTACAACGACCGTGTACAAAAAACAGGTTAAATTCTCCACCACAACGCTAAAGTAGACAAACATAGAACATTCATTAAAGATAACGATTAACAACACCTGTTACTCGCTAATGGCACCCGGCACGTATCGATTCACCAGCGATCCTTTGTTCTTATCAAGCACCGTACAAGGACCAAGTTCATATTGATCGCACCCACTGACCATCACACCTAATTAATTTGGTCACGCCTCGTGGGTTTATGTGTTGTTCACTAAAGCGAACACCGTAGGGGTTCCGCGTTTAATCGAAAGAGCTAAGTGGTTAACCACAAAGCCAGCGTTAAGCAGGCCCATCACACATAATTAAAGTTGGTCATGCATCGTGGGTTTATGTGTTGTTCGCGAACCGAACACCGTAGGGTCCGGGAGGGGGAGGGAGGGGGAGGGGGAGAGGGGGAGTGGATTTGAGGCAGACGGAGGGGGAGGGAGGGGGATGGAGGGGGAGGGAGGGGGAGAGGGGGAGTGGATTTGATTTTTTAATTAGTTTAATTTTTTTTTTTAATTTTAATTTTGTAATTTTAATTTATTATTTTTATTAATTTTTATTAACGAGTTACGTAATTTGCTTATTTGTTTGAAATTCATTTTAATTAATTTGATTTTAATTACTTTGTTTAATTTATTTATTTGATATATTTCTTTTCTTTGTTGTTTAATTTGTTGGTTTGTTTATTTGATTGTATGTATGTTTAATAGTAAACGGAGAGGGGTGATGGTGGTTTTTATATTTTTTAATTAGTTTTATTAACGAGTTACGTAATTGGATTTAATTTTGTTTATTTTAAATGTTAATTTTGTAATTTTTATTAACTAGTTACGTAATTAGATTATTTGTTTACTTTTTAATTAATTTTATTTTGTTTTTTTTAATTTAATTTTATTTTATAATTAGTTTGAATTTAATTTAATTACTTTGTTTATATTGTGTAATTTTTATTGACGAGTTACGTAATTTAAATTTGATTTTTTAATTAGTTTAATTTTTTAAATTTTAATTATTTTAATTTTTTATTTGTTTGAAATTGAGATACATGTACACACACACACACACACACACACACACCTGCGCGCGCGAAATTCAGACTAGGTCGGTAAAGGCGGAGAGAACTTATAGGTATACATTATCATGGCGACAACAAAAGCGACCCTTATTTTATTTACATGAAAGCGTGTTTTCCAAAAAGTCTCACCATGCCATTGTCATTTTCGCAGCGGGGTTTATTTTAAGTGTACCCCGTGCACGGTTGTTTACATTTTAAAAGAAGTGTCGCGTGTCTTCCCCATAGGTCTTCTCTAATAGAGAAACGTCCCTTGTGAAAAAAATTCGCGTCAAAATCCTTAACTAAACATTCAATTTCTTTAACAAGTTAAAAAATAATTTAGGAAGACAAGGGTTAACAACACTAGACGCCACCGTTTTTGTTTCCTGTGACGACAAGGCACAATACACTTTTGTATTTTATGTCTCAAGTAGAGGGGTGGGATATTTTTTCTTTGTAAGCGTGTTGTAAACAATAGGTAGAGGAAGCGATTACTAGGTAAGAGGGGAGAGAACGTGACGTACATCGCGATATTTGAAAACATGGCGATGTTTAACCTCAACCAAAAAAGGCAATGAACCTAGAAGGAAGACGAATATATATCTTAGTCTTCCAGCAGATTACCTTCCCATGTTCGCTTTAGTATTACAGTTTTCATCAAACTTCTTTTTGACTTGAACTTCTTTAATTTTTAAGAAAGTTTACTTATACATAATACATTTCGTCTAATGACAATTTTTTATTTTTACCACTCAATGTATTTTGTTTTTCTATATCTTACATTGTCATCTTAATTTTTGATCACCTTAGTAAAAATTTGCTTAAGATTATAAAATTCAAGTTTTAAAAAACAACAACGTTATAGTACGTCGTGTCAAATGACACACCGCTTAAAATGTCTACATTTAAAGTTCACCAAAATAATGACGTAAAAACTAAATATGATATGACGTTAGCATACATATCATTCAATCTAATCACTCTAAAGTACAAATCAATAATTTTGATTGATTAAGGGGCTGGGTGAGTTATTTTTATTCGGGTGCCCAGGGAAGGTTTGGAGTTGGTTGGGACAGATTTTATACACGAGTCGGTGACGTTTTTACCGAGGCAGGTTCGAAGCTAGACCATGCATGTTTTGGAATTGTTAGGGGTCGAGTCTATAGTAGGGTCGGGGGAGTTTTGTTAACACATAGGGATGTTTCGAAGTTGGTACATCCATGTTTTAGAATTGATAGGTAGAGAGTCCATACTAGGGTCGGTGAAGTTTTCACCGAGGCAGGTTACAAAGTTGGGACATGCATGTTTAGGAATTGTTGGCAGTCGAGTTCATACTAGGGTCGGGGAGTTTTGCTAACACTGAGGCAGGTTGTAAAGTTGGTACATGCATCCTTGGAATTGTTAGGGGCCGTGTTCATACTAGGGTCGGTGAAGGTTGGTTTTGAACTCGGAACATGTATGTTTTGGAATCGGTAGGTCTAGAGTTCATACTAGTGTCGGTGAAGGTTGGTTTTGAACTCGGAACATGCATGTTTTGGAATCGTTAGGTGTAGAGTCCATACTAGGGTCAGGGGAGTTTTTGTTAACACCGAGGTAGGTTGCAAAGTTGGTCCATGCATGTTTAGGAATTGTTGGTAGCCGAGTTCATACTAGTGTCGGTGAAGGTTGGTTTTGAACTCGGAACATGCATGTTTTGAAATCGGTAGGTGTAGAGTCCATACTAGGGTCAGGGGAGTTTTTGTTAACACCGAGGTAGGTTGCAAAGTTGGTACATGCATGTTTAGGAATTGTTGGTAGCCGAGTTCATACTAGTGTCGGTGAAGGTTGGTTTTGAACTCGGAACATGCATGTTTTGAAATTGTTGGTAACCGAGTTCATACTAGGGACGGGGGTGTTTTCACCGAGGCAGGTTACAAAGTTCGTACATGCATCATTGGAATTGTTAGGGAGAGTTAAACTAAGGTCGGTGAAGTTTTCACCGAGGCAGGTTACAAAGTTGGTACATGGATGTTTAGGAATTGATGGCAGTCGAGTTCATACTAGGGTCGGGGAATTTTGTTAGCACTGAGGCAGGTTGGAAAGTTGGTACATGCATGTTTGGGAATTGTTGGTAGCCGAGTTCATACTAGTGTCGGTGAAGGTTGGTTTTGAACTCGGAACATGCATGTTTTGGAATTGTTGGTAGCCGAGTTCATACTAGTGTCGGTGAAGGTTGGTTTTGAACTCGGAACATGTATGTTTTGGAATCGGTAGGTGTAGAGTCCATACTAGGGTTGGTGAAGTTTTCACCGAGGGTGGTTTCAAAGTTAGTACAGGCATGTATTGGAAGTGTTAGGGACCGAGTCTATACTACGGTGGGATGGTTTTTGTTTTCACCGAGGCCGGTTTCAAAGTTGTTACAGGTATGTTTTGGAATCGATTGGTGTGGAGTTTAAACTAGCGTCGGGGGAGTTTGGGTTTCACCTAGGCGTGTTTCAAAGTTGGTACAGGGATGTTTTTGAAGTGATGAGGGAAGAGTTTAAACTAACGTCGGGGGAGTTTGGGTTTCACCGAGGGGTGTTTCAAGGTTGGTCCAGGGATGTTTTGGAAGTGTTAGGGGCCGAGTCTATACTAGAGTGGGAAGGCTTTTGTTTTCACCGAGGCAGGTTTCAAACGGGGGCCATCTCTGTTTCGGAGTTGGTCGGGGTAGAGTTTACACTAGAGTGGGACGGTCTTTGTTTTCAACAAGACAGGTTTCAAAATTGGTACATGGATGTTTCGGAGTTGGATGGGAACGTTGTCACTTGTGACAGTAAACGAAAGGGGATAAATGTTTGTCTGTTACTTTGTCCTTTGTCTGTCCAAGTAATAGTGTGGGTAGAGTTACGGTCTGTTTATCAAGCAGGTGTTTAGGGACGGGGGCGAGGGCGGCGGACAAAGTTGTCGATGTAGGTAGGGTGCAAGAGATATTCAACGAGGAGTGGTGTCTACAAGTTATGTATCCCAGTCTGTTGGAGTGGTTTCTAGGGGGTTGTGATATTAGTTGAATAAATATTTGTCTGTAGGATTGTTATACAGCCTTTGTCTCTTAAATGAATAGGTATAGTGTGGGTAGTAGTACGGTCTGTTTATCTAGCGGTTGGTATTGAGGTTAGTGTGATGACGCAAGGTTGGATGAGAGAAGGGGAAAGGGGTTGCGGACAAAAGGAAGGGGAAGGGCGAATAGCGATAAAAATAACTCACCCAGCCCCTTAATCAATAAAAATTATTGATTTGTACTTTAGAGTGATTAGATTGAATGATATGTATGCTAATGTCATATCATATTTAGTTTTTACGTCATTATTTTGGTGAACTTTAAATGTAGACATTTTAAACGGTGTGTCATTTGACACGACGTACTATAACGTTGTTGTTTTTTAAAACTTGAAGTTTATAATCTTAAGCAAATTTTTACTAAGGTGATCAAAAATTAAGATGACAATGTAAGATATAGAAAAACAAAATACATTGAGTGGTAAAAATAAAAAATTGTCATTAGACGTAATGTATTATGTATAGGTAAACTTTCTTAAAAATTAAAGAAGTTCAAGTCAAAAAGAAGATTGATGAAAACTGTAATACTAAAGCGAACATGGGAAGGTAATCTGCTGCAAGACTAAGATATATATTCGTCTTCCTTCTAGGTTCATTGCCTTTTTTGGTTGAGGTTAAACATCGCCATGTTTTCAAATATCGCGATGTACGTCACGTTCTTTCCCCTCTTACCTAGTAATCGCTTCCTCTACCTATTGTTTACAACACGCTTACAAAGAAAAAATATCCCACCCCTCTACTTAAGAAATAAAATACAAAAGTGTATTGTGCCTTGTTGTCACAGGAAACAAAAACGGTGGCGTCTAATGTTGTTAACCCTTGTCTTCCTAAATTATTTTTAACTTGTTAAAGAAATTGACTGTTTAGTTAAGGATTCTGACGCGAATTTTTTTCACAAGGGACGATACTCGTGTCTGTAGACAAGGCTGTTCTAATTTTAGAACAGTTGTCTTTCCTCTCGTTTTTCTATTAGGGAAGCCACGCGACACGACTTTTAAAATGTAAACAAGCGTGCACGAGGTGCACTTAAAATAAACCCCGCTGCGAAAATGACAACGGCATGGTGACACTTTTTGGAAAACACGCTTTCATATAAATAAAATAAGGATCGCTTTTGTTGTCACCATGATAATGTATACCTATAAGTTCTCTCCGCCTTTATCTACCTAGTATGAATTTCGCGCGCACGCGCGTATGTGTGTGTGTGTGTGTGTGTGTGTACGTGTGTATGTGTGTGTGTGTGTGTGTACATGTATCTCAAAAAAGTGTATCATGTCAACACCTGGGTAACAAGTCATAGTAAAAAAGGCCTAATTCATTACAGATCTATAGGAAATCCCTCTTTACATGTGCTTACGTTAGGGGGAGTAAACTCGTTTGAATAAAAAAATGTATTTAAATATATAGATTTATAGAACCTTAAGACCAGTGGTTTACAATTCAAGAGTGTTACAAGATATTCTAACCAACAGTTGCGGGTTATATGCAGCCTATTTTGTTTTGAAGAAAGCTCGCGGTGCAAATTTAAAAAGTTATATTACAACCCTTTTCGACGTCAGCGAATCGTCAATATATTAACGATCGTATTATATTACGTTTAACACTTCAAATTATTGGAACTAATTATAAAAGATTATTTCAAGATGTCTAATGAAGATTGGATACTTGTGGCCAGAGGTAACAATAAAGTGACTGAAATACGAACGATGAATCACACCGGATTTAAATTGGCGATTGTTAGCCAATTCATGAACAAAAATACTTTAAATCTTAGAGAGCTTATAGATGGGACCGATCTTAATTTTCCTACAAATTCTGGTGTTAGTATGAGTCGCGTCTGCTTTGAGCGCCTATTAAGTTTACAGGATGAAATTTTAAAAGCCTTTGATGAATTGGAAAAACGTTAATAAACAAATAAAATATAAGAAGAGTTTTGTTCTAATTTAGTGTGTATGTGTGTGTATACGTTTAACATACTCGTACCAGAAACTTAAAAACGCGTGACACTGTACGTTTAAGTGTTAGTGGAAAGTGCTGGACCAGCTGTCGCCACACTTAACGGTGGCTTCACGTTAATTACCATACCCCCTGTGGTGTTCGCTTCGGTGAACAACACATAAACCAACGATGCGTGACCAAACTTTAATTAGGTGGGCCATCATACTGATGGTCAGTGGGTGCAATCAATACATTCCCATTAAAAAACGCGCAGCGCGTGTCAACAAAGGAAAGTTTCGCGGATCGATAAGTAACAGGTGTCGCATGTTGGGCACGCTGACAAGCGCTTAATGGCTTCGCTTAATTACCTGCAGTGATCGCTTCAGTGAACCCGCTATTAAGCAACCACGGGCCGTGCCGGGGAGGTTCACGGGCTATGATTGTATACTTTAGCGTTGTGGTGGAGAATTTAACCTGTTTTTTGTACACGGTCGATGTGTTGGAGAATATAAAAATTAAAATGAAACTAATTAAAATGAATTAAACCAAACAAATAAACAACAAGTAAACAAATAAACAAATAAACAACAAATAAACAAATTTTAAAAATTTAAAATTAAACAAAGTAATTAAAATCAAAGAAATAAAATGAATTTCAAACTAATAATCTAATTAAAATAATTAAACTAATTATAAAATAAAATTTAAAATAAACAAAATAATCCATTTACGTAACTATTCGATAAAAAATTCCACAATATAAACAAAGTAATTAAATTAAATTCAAACTAATTATAAAATAAAATAAAATTAAAAATAAACAAAATAAAAATAATTAAAAAGTAAACAAATAATCAAATTAATTAATGTGTTAACAGGTGTTCCCACGCTTAACGCTGGCTTTGCGGTTAACCACTTAGCTCTTTCAATTAAACGCGGGACCCGTGCTGTGTTCGCTTTGGCGAACAACACATAAACCAACGATGCGTGACCAAATTAATTAGGTGTGATGGGCCTGTAGCTGCAATCAATATTAGCTCGCCCGTTGTTTGACAAGAACAAAGTTTCGCGGATCGATAAGTAACACATGTTGTACGGCTGGTTAAAGGCTGGTATACAAAGACTGTTCTAGTACACGTTCGTTGTAGGGGAGAATTTAAAACATACATACAACCAAATAAACAAACCAACAAATTAAACAACAAAGAAAAGAAATATATCAAAGTAATTAAATTAAACAAAGTAATTAAAATCAAAGAAATAAAATGAATTTCAAACTAATAATCTAATTAAAATAATTAAACTAATTATAAAATAAAATTTAAAATAAACAAAATAATCCATTTACGTAACTCTTGAATAAAAATTACACAAAATAAACAAAGTAATTAAATTCAAACTAATTATAAAATAAAATAAAATTAAAAATAAACAAAATAAAAATACAAACAAATAATCAAATTACGTAACTCGTTAATAAAAATTACAAAATTAAAATTTAAAATAAACAAAATTAAAATCCAATTACGTAACTCGTTAATAAAAACTAATTAAAATTTAAAAAACTCATTAAAACTCATTAAAAAACGCATTAAAATTACGTAACTAGGTCAATGATTACGTCACAATGTGACTGATTACGTCACAAGGTCAGTAATTATGTCACAAGGTCAACGGAGATTACGTCACACCTCCACCTCCGACAACGCCAGTTGGCGTAGTATTTTACTATATGTCGTTGTCCCGCCTGCGCATCCACCTTACCCTCCCGATGCGCCAGGCTGCGGCAGTTGGCGTAGTATTTTACTATATGTCATTGTCCCGCCTGCGGCAGGCTGCGCATCCACCTCCCGAGTATTTTGCTATATAACCTTTGCGCCTCCGCGCATCCACCATGCGACCCAAAAGGGACCTAATATACTACTTACGCGCTAGGTCAGGATGTTCTTCAACTGAGAATAGTCACAATTTTAATATAAGTTTGTAATTTAAAATACTGACATCTTTAAAAAAAAATAGTGCGTTAAAAATTAAACAAAACCAAGGTATCAATCGTACATTAATTTACAAAATACAATACATGTAAATATTTTAAAATTATCTCCAACATATGATGCTATTTAAACGTGTTGTACCAAAGACTACTATAATATAGGCCTACCAGCTGTATGTTGGACTTGTGTCTTGAGTTGTCTTGGTGATTCCACTGTTAGAAGTATTGCTGTTGTCTGTGTGGCAGGCGGTGGTAAAGATGGTGTTGGTTTGTTGACGTCTATGTTGTCCTCGTCTGGTTGAATCGGATTTACAGTTTTATTTTAATTGCAATTGAAGTAAACAAGGATTTTATAGTACGTACAATACGTTTTACTTGTGTAGCTATTGAAAACTATAACGCAAACCATGTAATATTTTGATGATAAAAAAAACTTTAAATATTATCCAAATTTAAACAGACACAAATAGTTCCAAAATGCCCAAAACCTATATATTGTACATGGTATTTCGTTTTAAATTTACTTTTACAAGAATAATTATCGATTTAATAATAAAAAGTATTTTAAATGTTTTTGTTGTATAAACATTTAAGGCTCTTCAACCTTGTTTTAGGGCGAATAAGGTTACACAATGTGATTGTAAAATCATTATTTTGTTCATATAATGATTTACAAAATTCACTAATGTGACATCGATTTTATATGAAATTGGAAAGTGGTTTGTTAGTCGGTCGACAGTAAAATTATATATCTTTAACACAGTATTTGTAATGTCTGTAAACTAAATTGTAAAACAATTTCGTTGCATTTTTCTTAGTAGAAACGCTTCACTGCTGAACAGACTAAACGATGGTAGGCTTTGAGATTTTAAATTATAAAAACTATTAGAGTTCTAACTTAAAATATATGATGTCACATCCAACAAGACTGTGGCTGCTGTGTCCAGTTCTTGTGATAGCTCGATGTAGCTGACAGATGATTGGTCAGTTTTTTCTTCTAGCCACGCCTTACTTTTTGCTACAACCTGTGATGAAAGACAGTATAATGTATATATCTATTGTTTAGATTTTAATGGCTTTTTTTTGTTAAAAATGCACTACATTACTTAAACTTTTGACATAAAATCTTGCTGCATGGATAAAAGTTTGTTTTAACACGCACTTGTAAAGATTATTTTAAGTTGGTAGAAACTTACATTTTTCATATCTCCTATAACAGGTTCAAGTAATTGTATCTGTTGTTCCAAATATATCTTCTGCTCTGTGACAAGCTTGACCTGAATTCTTGAAGGCATCTAAAAAAGAATATAACTGTCACTTTTAAAAATAATGTATTAATATATAATAAAAAATGATAAACAAATGCGCATTATAAACCAGAATGTTTTACATTAGCCGATCGCCATGTGCAGCACCTTTCAATAACACACACATCATAAAATATCTCCGATGGAGATTATTTGTGTAACATTCAGGCGTGAGGTTGTAGTATATCATGTTATTTGACTATAATATTATTCTTTTGTTTGACTGTTACATATTCTGTTGTTTGACTGGGTAATGAGTAAGTTGTAAGTTAGTGACCTCTCATTTCTCTTATCCGTCATTTGTGTATCATGTCGTGAGTGTATCCTGTGTTTTGTTTGACCTCTTGTTTGCAAGGTCTAGCATTAAAATATCATGTGAGCTATCATTTGTGTTTTGATTTGGGGTTCAAATGTCCTGTTTGTACTGTGATTGACTTTATATGAACTTTGATTTACATATTAAAAAAAGAACACATTAAAATATCGTGCATTCATTTATTTATAAATCAACAATAACTGATAAAACATTTATTTTAAGTTCGAAATAAAACCGTCCTGTTGTGTTAGCGACACCCCAAGTTTATGTTTTTTGTGTTGTATGCTAGCGATAATACATGTGTGTAGTTGTGTGTAAGACATGTTGGGTGCGGTTGGCCTAGTGACCTATTTAAAATAACTTACCTATAAAGACTTTTAAAGTAAAAATAATTAGGTAATACTGTTTCTTACACACAACACATTAAATGATACTTACAATTTCAATTCTATATCATTATCAAAGTAATGTCAACTAAAAACTTTAAATAACAAATCTAGGCGTGTGAAACTTTGTCGTCTTGACAACTTTGTTACCTAAACAACAGTTAATTTCGGGATTTCCCGTTAAGCTGTTTCAGTTTTACATACAAGCTATGAGTGTAGCCGCTAGACGAACCAAACAGAGAATATGTACAGCCATCAATCTGACAACTAAAAGTACTGAGGTCAAATTAACGTAGGTAAACTATACATACGTTGTATCATAATCATATAATGGTATCATGTAAATATTTTGAGTTTAGTTGATCAATAAATCAAGATGTTCTAACATTACTTTTATTTCCAGTATTAGAGGACTATGTCGTTCATTATGATAGAAATAATGTTGTAGAACTTGTGTTTCTGATAGTGTTAATATGCGATTAAGATTTGGGTTGTTCGTAAAGTAGGTATACAGATGACGATGTGGTTTATGGATTAAAAAGTTAGAGTTAAGATTGAGGAATGAAATGCATGTAAGTAAAAATATGTAGGGCTCTATAGCCTTAAGAGGGAAATGAAAATGTGTTTTATATCTAGTTTTATACAGACGATAAACTGTGTTTGAAATGTAGCTATTGTAATATGAAAATGTATGTATAGTATTTGAGTGAACTTAATTTTAAACCCGTAAAACTGAATAATTTTTAAAAGTAGGTAACACATAAACTAGAAGCATTTTTTTTGTAACCACTCATCTCGTATTTAATTTGTTTAGATGCGTCCTAGAATTCAGGTTAAGCGTGTTAAAGAGCACGTGATATATTTGGAGGAACAGGTACGAGTTATGGAACCTGCATTTGAAATTATGAAAAAAGTAAGTAGTCAGCAGTTATGCGTCAGTTTTTAAATATTTTATGAAAATATTCTATATAATACAAGCATGTAGGCTACTAAGTTACTCATTTTATTTCACTTATGTACTTTTAACATTACCAGGCAGTAGAAAAAAGCAAGACTTTGATAGAAGATAAAAATGACAACCCGTTTATCACTCACGTCGAGCTATGCCAGGAACTTGAGTCAGCGACCATGGCAATGTTAGATGCATGTTCTAAAATTACGAGTAAAAATTTTAATTCATTTTTAGAGCTTACAACTGCTAACACAAAAGTGACGATTTCGAATCTCGGTACATTTGTACATACGGCTTGTCCTTTTAAGCGATCATCATTGTCGTATGTTAGAACGTTCGACTTTAACCACGTAAATTATCGAGTTCTGATCCTCGGCCCCAGTGTGTTTGACGTTCCTAAATCCATAAATCTCTGACGGGTACCTATTCCAGATTAGGGAAACAAAGATAGCTGAGCATATCACATACCAAACTATCATTTGTATTCCGATGTCATTAATCGCTACTTCATTTACGTGTCCTTTTTTACTTTCTCGTATATACGAAGTATAGAGAAAGTACTGTAATAGTGCACAAAAAAAACCATGAAATTTTGACAGTTTTCACCGTTTTACTCCTCAGTCCTTCATCACATCCGGAGTATAGAGGACTTATTTTAATCAGGAAAAATTATAAATACAAATATCTAAACATTTTGGCGTATTATGGGTTATCGAGTCGTAAAAACCGGACTTAGCAATTCTGTCCGTTTTCTGTGTGTCCGTGTGTAAACACGATAACTTGAGTACCATTATAGCTAGGTTAATGAAATGCCATATATAGGTATTTTATCAAAATCGTAGATCCGTAACAACGTATGAGCGATTCCCGATAACCGAAAGTGGTACTTTTTCTACTTTGAATTTTTCAAAAGCCTATAACTTGAGTACTATTTCGGATAGATAAATGAAATTTCACATGTAAGTAAAAGATCTAATTGTCTACCTCCTGTCAAATTTTGAGTAATTTCCGTTGACCGGAAGTACTAATTTACGCTATTTCCGATTTTTCAAAAAAAGCGTTATAAATTTATAAAGAACTAATAATATTGCGCACTATTATGCACTTTTTCCTTTGGCGTTCGCTTGGTGCGCAATTCTTTTTTCTACTAGATTTTATTCTATTTTTTAAAAGTTTAAATAAACAAAAATCATGTCTATATTCCGAGTTGCCATCCCACGTAGTGTTCTATTAGAATACTCGAGAAAGTTTAGGGGAGATCACTCCCGGTTTATTAAACCTGGAAAAGACGATGACGATGATCATGATTTATTCATTGTCATAAAATGAAATATGAGTTTACATTTCAACCGTAAATAAAAAAAAAGATTTAAAATATTAAGATTATTTCCTGTGTATTTCTTGAGTAATGGCATAATAATTTATTATATTTTCCATGAATAGTTATTGAAGGTAATGTAATCAACTTACATGCGCAATCAAATATGTTTAGTGTATACCTACGTGTTAGGGTTCGGTTTAGGGTTATCTGCAGACATCGACACAATTGGATAATGATATTTTTTATAAACAATTTATTCAATGAAAAAACTGTATTTATAAAAATCTTCTTCATTCTCTATTCATATAAAACATGAAAATAAAGAGCCGATAGATGTCGAGGAAGAAACGCCATCTTTATCTCAGTCTATACCACAAACTACAACAACAGAAAAACGTGACCGTTGTGAATTGAATGTAACTCCACCTTCAACTGGTATCAAAATTTAGGTGTAACTGAAGGAATATGTTAAATCCAAATAAAACAGTTACTTGCATTGAAACATTTTAAGGCAAATGGTACGATTTAATAACTTAGTTTTAACATTTGTCTCATAAATTATTACTTTCTAATACATTACAGAGATAGTAGACTGAAGCTTATAGAGACAACTGTAAGTTCTCTGCAAGACACGGCTCATTAAGCTAAAGTTGACATAACAGAAATAAAACAATGGAGAGATAACTTTTTCACAGAAATATGCAATATGAATACAAAAATTGAACAACTTAGTAAGAAACAAAAGCATAAATTTAGAAACCTTAGAAAACAAATAAGTGAACAAGAAAACATAGCAAATGAGCTGAACAAAGAAATTGAAAGTTTAGAAAAAAAACAGAAACCAAGTCCAACAAAACACTAGAGAAACTGTCTCTAGATTTGAAAGAATATGAAAACAACTTACACAAAATAAATAAAGAGATGCAAGTTTATAGAGATGAACTTAAAAGAATATCTGATTTGATTTCCGACTTACAAGACGTCGGAAAACAAAATGCTGTTGGAAGAGCTACCCAATTTGAGGATTTATTTGTTAAGGTAGTTTTGAGCTTTTAATAACATATTTCATAACAGCTAATTCAACTGAACACAACAATATATTATTTATATTTTACATATTGGATTGTACTGTCTCTTGAAACAATTATATTCCTAACCCCCCCCCCGCCCCACACAAAAACACACAATCTAAGTCGTTGTTAAATTGAATATGTTTTATAATATTTTAAAATTAGTATCTCTATAGTTAAATTTTTAGACTTCATTTTGAAATTGTTTATTCTGGGATCCATCATGATGGTGGGAGGGGAAGTTCAATTTCCTCTAGCTTTCACAAATAATTTGGATTATTTCATATAACGGTTTAGTAATGTCTGCGTATATTGTTGATGTTTTATAACAATAATAATTAGTTAAACCTACTTATATCCGAACAATCAATGGAAAATGTATTCAAAGTCACAGTCAAGCCGTATAGACGTTATATTTCAACACACAACAAATGTTAGCATGATAAAATTAATGTTAGTGGGTTTTAATATATACAAATCAGCGAAATTATATGTTTTTTTTTTCAAATCTTCCTGAATTTTGAGGTAGTATATCAAAAATGTTTACTGTATTTTAAGTATTTGACCAAGGTGTTTACATGTTTATGTTTCAAGTTTTAAAGTAGGTGAAATTACTATTTTCATTTCAAGTATTCTTGCATTGTCTCTTTTATGTGCTGTTATAAAATAATGTATCTCTACAGATGCTTCTATAAACCACGAATTTTTCAACAGAGCCCCGTTTGTGTGCACCTTACATTTGTGAAATTCATTTGAAGAACAACACACCAGTAACTGCTGGGTCAATTATTTCTACATGCTATATTGTCATGGAACGTAATGGCAGCCATTTTAATCAGACAACAGGAAAGTTTGTAGCATCAGATGATCGAAGCTATCTCGTTATTGTAACGTTACAGGTGAGAGATAAAAAAATGATTAGAATAAAGGTATCTGTGGAAGGCAAATCTAAAAAAAATATTTATGTAACTTCAGATAAAACATCTGTCAGTGGTTCAACTGTGGTTGACATGAAGAAAGGAGAAGAGATTTAATTTAAAGTAATTGGGGCTGATGAAGGAGCTGTACTACAAGCTGGCAGTGCACTATTGTTAGTTTATAGATGTTTTATCGTACGTACTAATAAAAACACTTTCATTATAATGCTTTGGTGTTTTGTTTATCGTATGTACACATTTTATAAGAGAAACGGTAAGTTAGCTAAAGTGCTTTAAGTGATCTTCTGCCTATATAGTTGTCCGACTTCTGATAGCAAAGATAGGAAACCCTATTGTTTATATCGATTAATGTCTATACCTAAAACTGCTAATAGCTTTTCAGAGGTAAATATATAAGAAGAAAAAAAAATCGGGCATTTGGGGTGGTATACTTGTAATAACTAAGCTTTAAGAGTTGTATAAAGCCATAATGAAATCTATTAATAACATAGTCTGTTCTAGGTCCGCGGTTTGATGCATCGTTCAAAGACTGGTAAAAGACATGTTAATAAGTTATGTCACCAAGTACAGAGTATCGACTATACCAATTTTTTTTTGCCAGTGTTTCTGATCTCCTGGTCTCGTTGTCGGTCTGTCAGATATTTGGTCACATTTACGGTAAACTCTTTAATCTTGGTGGGCCGCGTGGGGTCAGTCCATCTGTACTTCGGGGTAAGACTATATCAAATAAACAAATGAGTGGGCGAGTGTTTTTTTTTTTTTTTTTTTGTAAATGATCAGAAATATAGTTTATGAGTTGAGATTTGTATAATAAAAAAGAACTTAATGTCTAATTATTAAAAACAGATTATCATTATGGCATTTTAAAAGGGTTATATTAATAAACTATAGCATAGTTCATGGGGTTTTAAACATATTCCTCGAGGTGATGCAGCAGTACCTTATGAAAGTGCCAAAGGAAGAGATCCAGAGTTTCACACTCTGGTTATGTTTCTTATATACTTTATTTTTGAAATGATGTAGAAATAAAACAATGTTTAATATTATCATGTAGATTTAATAAACTAACCTGTTTTATTCTACTCCTCAACACTAATCTGTTACAGAAGTTATAAGCAGTCTACACTTAAATCTTTCATATATCAAAATATATTGACGTCAAATATTTATTACATATATGATGTATATCAACAGTAAATGATTTTGTAAGTCTAATATGTGTCAAATGAAAATAACGATTTCTAAAGTTAGAATTTACTCAACTAAATATATATAAAGATAATGTGTCATGTGCTTCTAGTTTCGTGTTCGCTGTTTCTTGTAGCGATTATGTGTTACCCATTTTATTACACATACACATGTTTATACAAATAATTATATAAATAATTATTTTAGTTTAATAGATGTATCGATTTCTGTTTTTGTTGATGTTTGTTAATTTAAAGATACAGTGTTACTAAATAAAGGAAAGCATGTTTTTAATACGGATAAGCTGTAATTTATTTATTGAACGAATGAAGTGTTCACAATTACAGATACTTGTAGTATAATAAAATTAATTGTAATTCTTATTTTACAAATGACTAACTTGGATTAATAGCCTACGTTTGATACATAGTGCACATATTGAAGATGTACAGTGAACATATTTTAACATTCGTCTTTGTGGAAGTACATTTGGTTTGTTTCAAGGGTTCTGTTAACAAGGTAAATACGTTTCATTTTTTTTACAAACCAAACGTATTCAAATACGTTTTTGCTCCTATACAGTGAAGGAAATGGTACATACTTATATTCTATAACGTTCGTCAAGTAGAAAACATAATTAGTGATCATATTAAATAAATTGAAACAAAACGATAACGAAAGAAATATCATGTAAACCATTTAAGTGTTTATAGACATGCAGTCTACAAACATAGTTAGTAGTTAGCGTGTGTTTAACATGGTGGTTACATATTTTATTCTTTTAAAAATTTACCAACCCCATGTTTTGTGTTGTACTTCTATAAACTAACTATAGTAAAACTACTGAAGCTGGTTAACTTTGCACCTTGTTCTGCTTTATACACTTGAAAGTAAAGTTCTTGACCTTTCTTCATGTCAAGAATTACTGACCCAGCAGCGCTAGTGTTTGCACATTTCACTTCTATAGACATACACCACACGTCTCCAGCAATCAAAGCGACTCTAATCTGTTTATTTTCCAATTCATGTAGAGTTACACAGACGAGAAATAAACCATCATATGGTGATACAAATGTTCCTGTTGTTTGATTAAAATGTTGACCGTTATATTTACGTACTTCAGTAAATGTTGAAATAATTGATCCAGTACTAACAGGTGTGGGATCAGCAAGCCTTACATAACAAGCATATCTGTTACATACACGTGACTCTGTTGATTAGAAAACATATGTATGATTTACATGTTTAACTTCATACATGCTCTGACTATTTGATTCATACAATGTGCAATTACATTTTAAAAAATTAAAATGTGTATGATCATTATCTATTAAATTTACATTATTGAATCTAAGACTACACATTTCAATATTAGTTTAGTACCGCCCTAGGCTAGTTTAATGTTTAGTTCAAATTGAATATATTTGTTTAGTACGAGTGTATCACGTCACGTAATATGTAAATAGCATAAAACAAACTGCAGTTCTGTAAATGTCTTACTGTACTAGGGTAGACCGCAGTAGGTCGACCCCAACATACCAGGTGGTGTAATGTACCAGGTGGTGTAATGTACCAGGTGGTGTAATGTACCAGGTGGTGTAATGTACCAGGTGGTGTAATGTACCAGGTGGTGTAATGTACCAGGTGGTGTAATGTACCAGGTGGTGTAATGTACCAGTTGGTGTAATGTACCAGGTGGTGTAATGTACCAGGTGGTGTAATGTACCAGGTGGTGTAATGTATCAGGTGGTGTAATGTACCAGGTGGTGTAAGGTACCAGGCGGTGTAATGTACCAGGCGGTGTAATGTACCAGGCGGTGTAATGTACCAGGCGGTGAAATGTACCAGGTGGTGTAATGTACCAGGTGGTGTAATGTACCAGGTGGTGTAATGTACCAGGTGGTGTAATGTACCAGGTGGTGTAATGTACCAGGTGGTGTAAATTACCAGGTGGTGTAATGTACCAGGTGGTGTAAATTACCAGGTGGTGTAATGTACCAGGTGGTGTAAATTACCAGGTGGTGTAATGTACCAGGTGGTGTAATGTACCAGGTGGTGTAATGTACCAGGTGGTGTAATGTACCAGGTGGTGTAATGTACCAGGCGGTGTAATGTACCAGGCGGTGTAATGTACCAGGCGGTGTAATGTACCAGGCGGTGTAATGTACCAGGCGGTGAAATGTACCAGGCGGCGAAATGTACCAGGTGGTGTAATGTACCAGGCGGTGTAATGTACCAGGCGGTGTAATGTACCAGGTGGTGTAATGTACCAGGTGGTGTAAATTACCAGTTGGTGTAATGTACAAGGTGGTGTAAATTACCAGGTGGTGTAATGTACCAGGTGGTGTAAATTACCAGGTGGTGTAATGTACCAGGTGTGTAATGTACCAGGTGGTGTAATGTACCAGGTGGTGTAATGTACCAGGTGGTGTAATGTACCAGGTGGTGTAATGTACCAGGTGGTGTAATGTACCAGGTGGTGTAATGTACCAGGTGGTGTAATGTACCAGGTGGTGTAATGTACCAGGTGGTGAAATGTACCAGGCGGTGTAATGTACCAGGTGGTGTAATGTACCAGGCGGTGTAATGTACCAGGCGGTGTAATGTACCAGGCGGTGTAATGTACCAGGGGGTGTAATGTACCAGGTGGTGTAATGTACCAGGTGGTGTAATGTACCAGGTGGTGTAATGTACCAGGTGGTGTAATGTACCAGGTGGTGTAATGTACCAGATGGTGTAATGTACCAGGTGGTGTAATGTACCACTGGGTGTAATGTACCAGGTGGTGTAATGTACCAGGTGGTGTAATGTACCAGGTGGTGTAATTAACCAGGTGGCGTAATGTACCAGGTGGCGTAATGTACCAGGTGGCGTAATGTACCAGGTGGTGTAATGTACCAGGTGGTGTAATGTACCAGGTGGTGTAATGTACCAGGTGGTGTAATGTACCAGGTGGTGTAATGTACCAGGTGGTGTAATGTACCAGGTGGTGTAATGTACCAGGTGGCGTAATGTACCAGGTGGTGTAATGTACCAGGTGGTGTAATGTACCAGGTGGTGTAATGTACCAGGTGGTGTAATGTACCAGGTGGTGTAATGTACCAGGTGGTGTAATGTATCAGGTGGTGTAATGTACCAGGTGGTGTAAGGTACCAGGCGGTGTAATGTACCAGGCGGTGTAAGGTACCAGGCGGTGTAATGTACCAGGCGGTGTAATGTAACAGGCGGTGTAATGTACCAGGTGGTGTAATGTACCAGGCGGTGTAATGTACCAGGTGGTGTAATGTACCAGGTGGTGTAATGTACCAGGTGGTGTAAATTACCAGGTGTTGTAATGTACCAGGTGGTGTAAATTACCAGGTGGTGTAATGTACCAGGTGGCGTAATGTACCAGGTGGCGTAATGTACCAGGTGGTGTAATGTACCAGGGGGTGTAATGTACCAGGTGGTGTAATGTACCAGGTGGTGTAATGTACCAGGTGGTGTAATGTACCAGGTGGTGTAATGTACCAGGTGGCGTAATGTACCAGGTGGCGTAATGTACCAGGTGGTGTAATGTACCAGGTGGTGTAATGTACCAGGTGGTGTAATGTACCAGGTGGTGTAATGTACCAGGTGGTGTAATGTACCTGGTGGTGTAATGTACCAGGTGGTGTAATGCACCAGGTGGTGTAATGTACCAGGTGGTGTAATGTACCAGGTGAGGAAACAAACATCTGACGGAAACCCACGGGTCTAGAGACTGGCACTATGGGTGAGTGAAATGTTATATTCTGTATCACGTTATGGTCTGTCTGGCTAACGAACATCACGTTATGGTCTGTCTGGCTAACGAACATCACTTTATGGTCTGTCTGACTAACGAACATCACGTTATGGTCTATCTGGCTAACGAAAATCACGTTATGGTCTGTCTGGCTAACGAAAATCAAGTTATGGTCTGTCTGGCTAACGAACATCACTTTATGGTCTGTCTGACTAACGAACATCACGTTATGGTCTGTCTGGCTTAAGAACATCACGTTATGGTATGTCTGGCTAACGAACATTACGTTATGGTCTGTCTGGCTAACGAACATCACGTTATGGTCTGTCTGGCTAACGAACATCACGTTATGGTCTGTCTGGCTAACGAACATCACGTTATGGTCTGTCTGGCTAACGAACATCACGTTATGGTCTGTCTGGCTAACGAACATCACGTTATGGTCTGTCTGGCTAACGAAAATCACGTTATGGTCTGTCTGGCTAACGAAAATCAAGTTATGGTCTGTCTGGCTAACGAACATCACTTTATGGTCTGTCTGACTAACGAACATCACGTTATGGTCTGTCTGGCTTAAGAACATCACGTTATGGTATGTCTGGCTAACGAACATTACGTTATGGTCTGTCTGGCTAACGAACATCACGTTATGGTCTGTCTGGCTAACGAACATCACGTTATGGTCTGTCTGGCTAACGAACATCACGTTATGGTCTGTCTGGCTAACGAACATCACGTTATGGTCTGTCTGGCTAACGAACATCACCTTATGGCCTGTCTGGCTAACGAACATCACGTTATGGTCTGTCTGGCTAACGAACATCACGTTATGGTCTGTCTGGCTAACGAACATCACGTTATGGTTTGTATGCTCGTACGTCCGTGTAATAGAAATGAAGAGAGTAAGATATTTAGAGAGAGCGTGAGAGTGGGCGGTAAACAAACGTATAAAACATTTTACCGATTGGTTATCATTGAGAATTATTTGATATCTTTTACAATTGTTACATTTAAACGAGAAAATCAATAGATAGAATTTTCATAAAATCACTATTGTTACATAAATAAGTTTTAAAAACTTTTTTTACAAAGCAAACTTACCTATGAGATGAAAATCGTTAGACAACTTTGAAATAGAATGTTCAAGTTCACCCAGCTAAATTAAAATAAAGTGTAAAGGAAATAAATGAAACAATCACATATCTACTGACCCACTAGCTTCAATAGATAATGGTTACTTTTAAGAAAAGGAAATGATTTATTGTATATTCTTATTTAATTATTAAAACTATTTATCAGTGCATTCCCAATAACTGTGTACATTACTGGAATAATTTAGAATTTATCAATGTTGCAAATGATTTTTTTTGCTTTCTCTGTTTGTCTTTCCAATCAAATCTTGCGATCGAAATTTCTGGCACTTCCCAGTTAGCTAGCGCGCTGAAATTTTCAGGGAAGCTTTCTTTTGGATGACCATTGAATATTCAATTGTTATTATTACTAAATTGATCAATGGAAACATTTTATTGAGCATTTTAGACCGCTATATAATCTATATATATAATTCTCCTCTGCTAGCCATTAGAAAAAAAACCAGCGACGTGTACCTCGCGCGCAGTGAAGCGAACGATCACATGTCGCCACAGGCTTAGGGGCAGAGAATTTAGCTTGAACCGAGTTTAAACTTACAGGAGGTAGGCCAGTTTGGGGAGACGATATGGTCGAGTGGTTGGGCACACGATTGCTATCCCACTCGACACGGGTTCAAATCTATGTGTTCTAGTCAGTAACGTATTCAAACAACGTGTTTTTTACGAGTTGTCTTTTTACGAGTTGTCTTTTTACGAGTTGTCTTCGTTTACCCAAAAAAAGTGAAAAGATAAAATCGATAGCAAGATTTTAATGCAAACAAACAGACAAAGACTAAAAAGTAGAAAATAATAATCATTAAAAAAGTTTTAAAAAACCCACGTTTTCTGATTGAACTAAAAAGTAGAAAATAAATGCTATAGGCCCTACATCACAATAATGCAAGCGATCACTCTACTATAAGCGAGCAAAAACGTGGGGTGCCGTGATTTTCTTACAGTTTCTAATACTGTTGACTCTCTACAAGCTCCCTAATAAAAGTCCATAGTATTATCTAATCAATAGTAATATAACTTTTACTTCGGCGCCCCACGTTTTTGATCGCTTATAGTAGAGTGATCGCTTGCATTATTGTGATGTAGGGCCTATAGCATTTATTTTCTACTTTTTAGTTCAATCAGAAAACGTGGGTTTTTTTAAACTTTTTTAATGATTATTATTAAACAGTATTTCAAACATACCTTATTTAATTTTTCTTCTCTAGTTTCCAAGTTCTGGTTAAAGATTTGAATCAGTTTCTCAATGGGCATCAATCTTTGTTGTAGGAGTTTATACATCACATTGTTCTAAATGACATACGATCATAATTAAAGTAATTTGAAGTAAATTAAATTGCAAGTAATAATAGAACTGTGGACAAAAAGCACAGCAATTTTAAAATATACCTTTGATTGCAGCTTTTCAAATTGGGTTGATGTTTTGACAATGTTTTTTTTATTTTCATGTTGTAAGGTAACAATCAAATCAGAATGGCTTTTAATTTCTTTTTTCATACTGTCTCTTATATCTTGCATCTCTTTGTTTATTTTGCGCACTTTGTTTTCATATTCTTTCATATCTAGAGTCAGTTTCTCTAGTGTTTTGTTTGACATGGTTTCTTTTTCTTTTAAAATTTCAATTTCTTTGTTCAGCTCCTTTACTTTGTTATCTTGTTCACTCATTTGTTTTCTAAGATTTTTAAAATTCTGCTTTTGTTTTTTAGTCAGTTGTTCAATGTTTACCCCCAAGTCACTCTGTTCTGTTACAAAGTTGTCTCTCCATTGTTTTATTTCTGATATGTCATCTATAGACTTGTGTTGAGTGACCCGTAGTGAAGATAGTGTTGTTTCAATATAGGCGAGTCTACGCTCTAAGTCAGGATGTTCTTCAACTGAGAATAGTCACACATATTCAGTTTATGATTTTAAAGGAATGAAATGTTGGAAATTAGGTTCTTTAAAAAACAATACACAAAAAAATTAAAGTAGTTTTCTTTTTTTAAATTAAAAAGTATCAAACCGTACAAGCTTTAACATTGTATATGGCTTATGATGCAGCTACTTAACTCGTTATATTAAACAAAACTATGACATACCAGCTGTGTGTTGAACTTGTGTGATGAGTTGTCTTGGTGATTCTACTGTGAGAAATGTTGCTGTTGTCTGTGTGTCAGGCTGTGGTAAAGATGGCGTTGGTTTATTGACATCCTTGTTGTCTTTATCTGGTGGATGGGGATTTAAATTTTATTTTTTATTGCAGTTGAAGTTAACAAAGATTTTGTTGTTGTATACAATATGTTTTACTAGTTAAGCTAGTTAAAACTATAATGTAATCTATTATCTAATGTAATACTCTGATGAAAATAAAAGTTGAACATGAGCCAAATGTATTGAAAAAAAGTCTTTTTAAATGTCTAAGATATATATATATATATATATATATATATATATATATATATATATATATATATATATATATATATATATATATATATATATATATATATATATATATATATATTACATATGCTGTTTTTTTTACACGGATGTTTAACTAATTTATGAGTAACATGTGTTCAATTATTACTTAACCAAAAGTGTTTTTAAAAACATACAACATTGTATATTCCCTTAAGGCTCTTCAGCACGGGCGGAACTACCATGCCGCCAGACCCAGCAATTCGGGGTTGGGGGTCAGTGCGTTTAGGGGACCCAACTCCGACCAAAAAAACAATACATTTTCTTTTCATTAATGTTTTTGTGCACCTTGATGTTGGATTTGTAAAAAAAAAAAAGGTCTACTATAGCAGTGATTAATCTACAGTTACCAACACACACTGTTGCGTAGAAAAATATTTTATAATCTTCAAGAGCTGGTTTGAAAGATGGGCAAACGTTCACACCACTTCCATGACTTACTGTCGTTCTTTAAAATACGGGGTGCAAACAAAGCTCATTTAAATAGTTCTTTACTATGTAAATTAAAAAGCAATGGATTCTGTTGATTATAATTTAAATAAGACATGCTTAAGAATCGTATATCTATAAAAATGAATGCATTAAAAATTAATAAAATAAATACAAAAAGTTATAAAAATAAACATAACGCGAGAAACCATTGCACAAATCCATCTTACATGTTTTTATACTTTTCACAAGCTATTTTGCCTTTGCTATACTAAAAATGATAAAACATGTTTATTTCATGCCCGAAATTAATTTGGGCTTAGGCTTAATTGTGTCTGGTTTGTTGTCTCAGAATGGTTATGCATTGCAATGAAATAGATTAAATTACACTGGAAATAGATTACTTCAAATTTAGTGAAGCAGGCTACAAATATTTATAAATAAATAAATAAATAAATAAATAAATAAATAAATAAATAAATAAATAAATATATATATATATATATATATATATATATATATATATATATATATATATATATATATATATATTAATTAGGGGGCCCCAAAATCTTTTTAGCGGCGGAGCCTTGTTTTTGCCTAGTTCCACTACTACTCTTCACCTTTTCTTAGGTTGAATAATGTTACGCAATTTGATAGAATAATTCTTCACTTTTTTAAATGGATTTACAAGATAGAATAGTGGGATATGATTTTTACATAAAGCAAAACTTATATGCTTATGAGTGGACAGTGAAATTATATCCTTTTTACATAGTTTTTGCTAGATCTGTAAACTAAACTAAAAATCAATTTTGTCGCATTTATTCAGCTGAAACGTGTGAATACGTAATATACAGGCTACATGATCATAGACTTTTAACGTTCTATAAAATCGTAATGATCTTGTAACTTGTTATATGGCCAATAAGACTACAAAGTGTTATTGTAAATTCTTCATTTTTTTAATATAAGGATTTACAAAATTCACTAATGTAATATAGAGTTTATATAAATTAAAAAGCGGAAACTGGTTTTGTAGTTCGTTCACAATGAAGTGCAGTTATATCCCTTTAACACAGTATTTGTAATATCTGTAAACTGTAAAATAATTTCGTTGCATTTTCTCAATAGAAACGAGTCAATACTAAAAACATAGGCGGCTACAAGACCATAGGCTTTGAGATTTTTAATTAGAAATTATAAAAACTATCAGAGTATTGACCTAAAATATGTGACGTCACATCCAACAAGGCCGTGGCTGCTGTGTCCAGTTCTTGTGATAGCTCGATGTAGCTGACAGATGATTGGTCAGTTTTTTCTTCTAGCCACGCCTTACTTTTTGCAACAACCTGTGAAAGCAAACAACAACAATATTTGAAAGTGGCCACGTGTTGTCGTGCAGTATTTATAAACAGTCTGTCTTGGGTTGCATTTCTTAGCAAATGCACTTCGTAAAACGCTTATCGTCACATGTCTACATTATCCTGTTCAAAATGCATTTACACTTTAAGTGTTACGATAATTTCTTAGTTGATATAAACTTACATTTTTCATATTTCCTATAACAGGTTCCAGAACTTGTATCTGTTGCTCCAAATATTTCATGTGCTCTGTTACAAGCCTGACCTGAATTCCTGAAGGCATCTGAGTAGTAAATGTTTAATATTTTATACATTTTAAACTATGTAACAGTCATACAATTTAAATAAAGATTTTTCATTTAAATCCAGCCTCAACATTGTTATTAATCAGTTGTTTGTTTCTATATTACCAATGGCTAAGAATAATTTCAACTGATTAATTTTCTTGAATTCCAGTTATTAGTTGCTAATTTATTCAGAAAAAAAAGGCCTCTGTTCAGGGCATATGTTACCGTTGTCCGCAACTATGTCTACGCTCATCAAGTTAAGTATATAAATACGTAAAGAGTTTGTTTTGAATTCGTTTTGCTTGTGAAATTTGCATTAGCTAAAAATACTGATCTATAACAGCGATATATGAGCTCTACTACATTATAATTTCCCGTTTCGCTAAAAATATACAGCTTGGTTTTCTCGATTTTCGGTTTCGATTGCCAAACAACAATTTGGTGACAAATTTTAACTGTGAATAGCGTAAACACTCTATGGCAAAGTACGTTTTTACGAAAACGACTAGCGTATTTGTCAAATAAACGATTATAAAACTAAGGTTAATAAAAAAAAATTAAATTTAGAGTACATTTTACACAATAGGGTTACTATAGGCATACTTAAATATTCATAGTAGATTTTATATTATTTAAATATAGTAGATTTATCCATCCGTTTTAAAACAAAATAGTTTGTTTGAAATGTACTTTTTATTCCATTTAAAACTTTGTATATTAGCTTTACCTTAAAATGATGTTTTTGACGAATCGAAGTAGGACTAAGTATCATGAGCAAGAACTCTTCCTGCTTTAAATAATATCGGGTGTTCCCGAAAAGCGCTGTCAGTTTGAGAGTTATCTCCCATTTATTAATGAATTAGCTACTGTAGATCAAGCACAACACAAAATCTATTTTATTAAAACAACATTCTATCGAAAAGTAAGTGAACAGTTGTAGATATAATTAACATCAACGTGGATGGGGTAAAATGCGAAAAATAAACGCGGTACGTCGATGCAGTAAAATGCAAGATTGAGTTTAAAGTTAAAGCCGTCGTTTACGTGACATTTTTGTCTCGCAGTTATAATATTTCACTCGGACTCTCGTATCTGCAGTCAGTTGTTGTTAAGTTTCGCATGCATTTATAATCACTTTATCTATCACTTACATGTAGATGTCTGAGTACAACCCCACCAATGAATCTTTGAACATTTTGTTGGAAACGTTAGAGAAGATGCATGTTCATGTACAAAGTACTTTAAGTGATTTTATCAAACAGGTGAGTCTTATTTATACATAATGTTTATAAAAAAGAAAATATATTTACTATATTCTAAATTGAACTCATGTGAATTACAAACCTGTATCTGTTTCTATAAAAGCAAAGAGGGGAATGTTTGTTACTCACACCTATTAGGTCGGGTACTTGCAGGTAAGTTGCAGGGAAATTGATCTTGCCAAAGTTTGCTGTTCGACCTTTTTTGTAGTCAACTCTATAACCGAGTTTAAAGTGATCCTTTCTTCTTCTTCTTCGTTCTTAATTACTAGTGTTGGAAGGGATCGAGCGTAATCTGCCAGAGGGTTTGAACTCGAGACTTTTTCGAATTTATCAACCATGAGCTTTTGCCAACTCGACCACTCCTCCATCACAATTAAGGATTCATGTCAACTGGTTATGCGCCATTGAGGCCATTGATTTCAGCCTGCTTTTCTTTTTGGATTTGTTTCCATAGCCTTTGTACAACCAAGAACAATCTACAGGGCAGCAGTTGTTTGATTTTGGAGTTGTCTCTCCTAGAAGTGTGGCTGTCCCCAGCTAACGAGCCTCATCTGCCCGAGGGTTCGAACACGTGACTTTTCGGTTTAGTAACCATGAGCTTTACCGATTCGACCACGCCGATCCTTATAAAGTGATTCGAAACTGACCTAGAATGACCGCGGTCTTATATAAACTTAATAGTTTTTAAAGTGCTTGAATTAGATCCACCACTTACAGATACAACAAAATGTTGAAACTTGTTAAGGAGATAGCTCTTTACCGTAGGCACCTGGAAACATTCCAGATTATTACAAATGTCAAATTAAGGGGTTAATGATTAAACGCTTTTACTAATCAATTTTATTTGTTAAAGGGACGTAACAGCGTCAGTAATTTATAATTTAATTTTGCCCCTTTCTTTGACAACACACAAAAAGAAACTAAGAAAACACTCGGGTAAAACAAAAGTTTCTTTAAATATATTCTAAATGATTTTCAAATAAGTCTGACAATCAATAAAAACTATCAAGTTTAACCAATCAATGATACCTACATAAAGGGATATAACTGAGTTAGGAATTTAAACTTTTAATTTTTTTTGCAGTTCTTTGATTACGATAATAACATGTAGGCCTAGATAAAAATAAATCCTTTAAAATTTATTGTACCCAATTCTTAAGTAGGGTGAAACTTAAACCGTCTATAATAACTGATATTTAAAGAAGCCACTTGCAAGACCTACTAGGTTTACTCTTTGAAAAAAAAGTTATCATATAAACTTATTTATTTAGGGTTAATTTAAGTAAGCTATTAATTTTGTTCAGAAAGTCAAATGTTAAACAGTTACACTTCATATCATGTAGATGTTCCGACATTAGGTTCAAAAATGTATACTTTAGAGAAACAGTCAATACGAGAATTGTATTAAGAGACGAACCAAATCAAGCAAAAGATACAAACTACAAAAACCAGAATTCCAGATCAAACTAAACGCCCCCCACCTAACTTCATCCCCCGTAATCATTTTTTAGACGGCCTTTGATTTCTCCACAATATATGAAGCGATCATGTATTGTTTTGTGATGGTATGTACTTTATTGGGAATTTAAAAACAAGAGATTAATAAGAATAGAACATTGTTGTGTTTCCTGTATGCAATACTATGTATTTCATGTATTTTAATGCATTAACATGCAACCGGTCCCCACTCCTAATATGTACACACACATAGGCGATGCTAAATCTTAAACGTGTACACAAACTACGATTTAGTGGCTATATAAAAGTACACAGAACTAACCCACAATAACCCGATGGAATGACTGGACTATCATACGCTGTTCTAGCCCACATTATATACATGTACACAAACATGTACACAAACAGGTACACAAACATGTACACAAACAGGTACACAAACATGTACACAAACAGGTACACAAACATGTACACAAACAGGTACACAAACATGTACACAAACAGGTACACAAACATGTACACAAACAGGTACACAAACATGTACACAAACAGGTACACAAACATGTACACAAACAGGTACACAAACAGGTACACAAACATGTACACAAACAGGTACACAAACATGTACACAAACAGGTACACAAACATGTACACAAACAGGTACACAAACATGTACACAAACAGGTACACAAACATGTACACAAACAGGTACACAAACATGTACACAAACAGGTACAAACTACCTATGATTTCTCGAGTTAATCAAAGAGTTGCTGATGCCATATTTTTTTTATTGGTTACGAAAATAAAAGGTGTTTTACAAACCCTTATAACAAAAATTGTTTTTATATCTCCGTCTAGAATACTACACTTAATCATATCCTTACATAATGACAACATATGTGTGTCACTGCATGAGTAAATACAAGTTTTCATGTGCACATATACACATATGTGCACATATACACATGTGTGCACGTATGTGCAAACAATTATGTGAACTCTAGTGTGGTTGTGTGAGTAAACATCAGACACAAGTTTGGTTTAGCTCACACACAAGATTTGGTTTAGCTCACACACACACACACACGATTTGGTTTAGCACACACACAAAAGATTTGGTTTAGCCCACACTCACAAGATTTGGTTTAGCTCACACTCACAAGATTTGGTTTAGCTCACACACACAAGATTTGGTTTAGTTCACACACACACACACACAATTTGGTTTAGCACACACACAAAAGATTTGGTTTAGCTCACACTCACAAGATTTGGTTTAGCTTACACACACAAGATTTGGTTTAGCTCACACACACAAGATTTGGTTTAGTTCACACACACACACACACGATTTGGTTTAGCACACACACACAAGATTTGGTTTAGCTCACACTCACAAGATTTGGTTTAGCTCACACACACATAATTTGGTTCAGTTCACACACACACACACACGATTTGGTTTAGCACACACACAAAAGATTTGGTTTAGCCCACACTCACAAGATTTGGTTTAGCTCACACACACAAGATTTGGTTTAGCTCACACACACAAGATTTGGTTTAGTTCACACATACACACACACGATTTGGTTTAGCACACACACACAAGATTTGGTTTAGCTCACACTCACAAGATTTGGTTTAGCTCACACACACATAATTTGGTTCAGTTCACACACACACACACACGATTTGGTTTAGCACACACACACGAGATTTGGTTTAGCTCACACACACACAAAATTTGCTATAGCTCACACACACACAATGTGGGCAGACAACGCTAGTTCTAAACGTTGTTAAAGATATAAAACATATAGATATATACATAGAACAAAATAAAAGATGGTTCTTAACACTGGTAACGATATGGAACAAATAGAAATAATGATCACATCTAATTGTTAAAACAAAATACAACACCAACTGAAATATTGACAGAAGAACGTTGTGTTTGTTTGCCGTTAAATTTCTTCATCTCAGCCTATACTCATTGAGTTTGTGAGTAGATCTAGGATGTTTATAATTAATTTGCATATTTCCACATAAGTGATACAGCGGTGATCTACATTGTGATATTGGATGGTATGTCTCACCGCAGAATTTTGTATTAACTATCAACATGATGTGCTCTCTATGGCACGTTAAAACTGTGTTTAAACTTCTTTTATTTCTGGATGTTCGTTCAGATCCTTTGTACTTCCAATAACAAAGTACAGGGCAGTATTTGTTTTATGTATGAGTTTTCTCTGCTAAATGTCCCTGGTTAACGAGCATAATGTTTTATATGTGTTGCAAGGCTCAACAAGAACCATGGGTATCGTGCACTAAAGAAAACAGGTCAGAGCTAATTGAAATGTTGTAAACATTTGGCTGTAGATTTGGTTTTCACATGGGGATTTGTCTTTATTGAGAGCTGTGGCGAACAGATGTAAAATAACGTGAATTATGTTCTTAGCAGTCATGACAGATAATGTTTGTTTTGTAAAAACAAGTCAGTTATCGTCGTTTATTTTCGTATAGCAAATGTCCAAAAAAAAAGACGAAATAAAATCATACTCGAGTAGCGGTGTTTTGTTCATAATGACGACTACTCTATCCACTCTGAACCAACTGACTAAAAACTAAATATCCCTAATCAAATCAGCCCATCCCCCTTCCACATACATTACATCCCTAAGATAAATCTAGGCCTGTATTTTTATATTGTTCTAATATTTTACAAGGCGTATTATTTCTTCAATCCGATGTTAAGTTTACACGAGATGTAACTTTCTACCTGCCTAATGTTACTTACTTTTATTTAGGTTTGTAACACAGGGGATAATGTAGGTAACATTTAGATAAGTCAATGGACAGTGATACATACCAAGTATATTCTCATATATATATATATATATATATATATATATATATATATATATATATATATATATATATATATATATATATATATATATGTGTGTGTGTGTGTGTGTGTGTGTGTGTGTTATTAAAATATATATAGATAGGATAAAAAGACAATATAGGTTGCTGTTTTTATAATTTTTTTTACATTTAATCACCATAATAGTTAATGTCAGTATCTTTCAATACATTCTTTAACATACTAGACACATATTATAGTTGTCTTGTGAATTTATTCAGTGTCTTTAATGTAGTTCATTTGGTTTGGTTTTATTTTTAAAACACAAACGCACACAAATTAAATAGTGCTCATAATGTTCTCTCGCAGAGAAGTAAAATGTATGTAAAAAAAGAGGTATCCGATATGTTTATTTTAGTCAAGCAAAACATTCATTTGTGATCAGTGTTTCTTCCAGACTTTTTCTCGGGGGACGGGGAACGGAGGGGGACTTGAAATTTTCGTTACGGTCCATGTGGTAGGTGAAGTAGAGTTCACCTGTTTTATTGACATTGGCATATGAAGAGAGAGAGCGATGCTGGAATAATGCGATCATATAACGAGTTTAGTTTTGAAATAGCATTGTAAAATATTAGGAGAACATAAAAAATAAACAACAGGAAGTGAGGTGGTGGACCACTATCCTGGATACCACCAAAGAAAGGTCTTCACAGTGACCTTGACAATAATGACACTGAGCATAGACCTACACCTCGTAATAAATACAGTAAGGTTGAATACTGACAAATTACGCTTTACCGTGCTTTTGAATACCCACATTAGTGGCATTACACTGGCATTTAGTACCGACAGCAGTGTTATTGAGCACCCACATCTTGAGCACTGAGTATCAACGTCAATGACACTGAGCACACACAGATTAAGCACTAAGCACTCATATCAGTGATACTGAGCACCCACAGCTGAGTACTTATAACAATGTTATCGATTACCAACAGAAGCAGCGCTGAGTACCCACAACCGTGACACCAAGAACCGACAGCAGTAACACTGAGAACTCACGGCTTCAGTACTCAGTGCACATGACTTCAGCACTCAGTACCCACTGCTTCAGCATTGTGTACCCACAACATCGAGTATCACAGCAGGAGCACCTACCGAAAAAGCACACACTACCAAAAGAATAAATATTGGGTAACAAGGACAATGGCACTTAGTACCAACAGTACTGGCACTGAGTACCAACAGTAGCTTTATAAAGCACATGCTTTGTGTGTATAGCAAACATAGGTTAAATGAGAAATACTTGTCTATATTAGTTGACCTTCAAATGAGTTCACGAAATTGGAGTAACTAAAGGCAGTAGAATCATGACAATAATGCTTCAAAAAATTCATAAGAGTTATACAGTGAGCAGGTAGAGCAGAATTATGTAACTCTATGCCCGAACAACCAAAACTATAGTTTTCATGAATTTTACAAGTGAGTCTACATCTCCTTGCATGCCCGTACGTTTTGTTTGTCCTTTTCGTCATAAAGAAAATCGTTTTTAATAGAGATGAGTTTAAAGCAGCGGAACGTGGTTTCGATGGGAACCTTGTGGTTCTGTGGAGGTCAAGACACACATCAGACTCATATGATTTATCCTCGATTTTGTCAGTGAAGACAAAAGAACAAGTTAAGAAGGTTTCGGATAATGTGCATATAAAACTGTAAGGGTTCGGTACTACCGAAAAGGCAAAGAACCACTGGTTTAGAGGTAAGTGCAAGCTTATTTTAGAAGAACTTTGAAACTAGAATATTACAAATATTTTAAATTATCATTTAGGTTGAAAAACAGTAACAAAACAGTAGCCGTCGTCGTGTTGTGCCGTAAACTACTAAGAAAATTATAGTATTAGCTTTACTATGAAACAAGCAAAGTCGCATCCATCCCATACAATATCCCATACAAATAATTTTAAATTTAGAAAGTCCTAATATAATTTGTATATACTTAGCTCTTAAAATTTCGGAAAACCGCCTCGACCGTATGTTATTTTACTGATCAGGTAGGCCTATTTCTCTTTAATTCCATGTTTCAATGCAAGATGTAATGCAATCAAGTAAAAGATGAAGTTGAGAGAACCGTAGCTTTTAACTACAATGAACTAGTTGCGTAAATTTTTAGCAAAACCGGCTAGTGAAATCGAAAATAACGCGTTAATACAATTGGTTTTTATACTAAGTGATAAAACGATTTATCTACTCACCTTTCCGGTGTAAATCATCCCCATTTATCTTGGCGAAAAATCGACCCACCCCTACCACTTTTTTCTTATTTTACTGTTACACGATACATATGGTTTCTTTTTTAAAATGTGAACAGTTAACTAGCTCAAAGATCTGTCTGCTTAAAGAAAAAAAATGTGTTAAGTGTTAGAGGCTGGACCAATAGGACAGACATTTCAAATCTTTAAGAGAATGTTGTTAAGACGTTCTTTTGTTTATATTTTCTAAACTCTTAAACACCATTTTCACGTTTAAGTGTGATCACTGTGACTACAACAAGGGACAACAATTCAATACATTTAAATGTCTAAATATCTTTAAAAGTTTTCTTTACACTGTATTTTTTCTTTAAATTCAGAGTACGCAGTTTGAAAGCGAAATATATAAGGCCATTAGTAATTATACTTTACAGTTTCATAGTTTTAAAATGTTGTTAAAATTGTTAAATTTATATGTAATTAATTAATATGTAATTAATATGTAATTACTTTAAATTGTATGCTTGTTTTTAGTTCTGTGTGAGTATATTGCTTCCAAATATTTACCCGGATGAAAATTTGTATGAAGATGATAAATTAACGAATGTAGCTGACATGGACCTCACATGTTCAGACGGAGTGGCCATGGAAACCTGATCATAGCGAAAGCGCAATATTATTTTTTTGCGAGATGTTTGTAAAAAAGATGTTTAGCTTTGGTAATTCCTCGACATATAAATGTTGTGTGCGGTCAATACTTTGCCCAGCCGCCATTACTTTCTCTAACGTGAGTTAGATAGCCATCAGAGCTGGGTTGGATCATGTATCTTCTCTTTACTTGAACCAGAATTCGAACTCGAGATTTTCGGGTTAGCAGCCTAGCGCTCTACTTCTTTGGCCACGCCGTCCCAAAATGTTTCTTTGTGTCGCTCATACAGTTTGTTTCGCACTAGTGTTAATTTTTCGAAAGTCATCAACTATAAAAAAATAAAATGATTATTATGTCAAATTTGTGTTGATTAAATTCATTAAACATATAGTTAAATACAATTTATTTTTATCCTTCATAAAAAAAGTAGTTTTCACTTAAGCCTTATAACACTGGATCCCAAACAGTGGACCCTTCTTGGAGGCGCCAACGTTCAGAAAAAAAATTCAAAAGAATCTTTTTTTTTAAGTTTTATTTTATAATGTCTTGAAGTTTTGATAATTTTATATGTTTAAAAATAATCATTAAAGTTAGTATTATCCAGAAATACTATTTCGTTAAAATGTGTTGATATTTTATTTGAACGTCGAAAGCAAGTGCGATTCTTTGAATCGATTTTTTATTTACTTTTCTTTTTATATATTTTTTTCCTATAAAGCCCTTTACTTGGAAAAATCACATGTTTCTGAAGAGCTTTCGTTTCCCGGCTGAGCTTTATAAACAACAGATTGAAGTTTTCAGAATATTATTTTTGTTAGTGAACACTTGGTACAGGAAGCACCGTACGTGCTAAAGAACATGTTTTTCCTTAAATTAAGCTTTCGCCATTGTTCGCTTTTCTAGTTGATGCACTCAATAGACTTAAGCTCAAGATCACTGTTGCTTGTCTCTGTAACATATATTCATTCAAATGGTATAAAAGAAACGTTTCTATTTTGTAGTGAACATAAACTACTACAAAAAGTGAAGTTATCATGGAGAAAATAATACGTTTTTGAAACTGGAGGATTAAAAGAGCTAAACCGCAGTGGGGTTTATACGGATGGTTCACAATCTATGCCTGGGTCGAAATCGGACTTTAAGAAAGAAGTAAAAATTCTAGCTTACAATCAACGATAATACTCTGCATAATTTACATGTATGCTTTTGCAAGCAACACACTTAATTTGATAAGAAAAATCGTAAAGTTTAATAAATCTGGAGCCCTAACCACCCTTCTGTTTAATGAACTATGGAAAGTGATTCTAAGCAAGCAGTTCTTTTTTTCTACACTCAACGATGATTCTTTTCGAGAAGAAATGTTGCCAATTGTGTCTTTAAATTGAAAGATGAAATGTAGTTGTTTTTATAAATGCAAGGGAACCAAGACCTTAAGATATAGCCTACTTTAACAATTTAGAGTGGTTTGAGAGAGTAGCATACCTAGCAGATATTTCAACAAAACAATGGGTTTAACCTGAAGCCTCAGGGGAAAAAACAAATATTATCGCCATTCAAGATAATATCTGGGCTATGTAATTTGCGAATAAAAAATCTTGGAAATATTGCCATGTGTGGTCTGTGTAATATGAATCTGAATGTAAAACAAATAACATTTTAAAAGAAAAGATTTCTGACCATCTTGAATCTCTTGACAACGAATATTGGCGTTAGTTCACTGAATTAAACGAAGTATAAACCATATTGACACATAGTCCATGCTCTGCTTTTGTTTATGTTGCCATATATATGCAAATAAAATAATATTAACCCTTTTTTCTGATAATCTTGGGGCATTTTTTACCAAAGCAGCAACATTGAAGAAGAAAAAACAAATCTTGGAAACAATGGCATGTTTGGTTGTGAGATAAATATCAATTTGAAAGAGGAGATTTCTAGCCATCTTGAGTTTCTTAAAAACTAAACGCGGCGTTATTTCCCTGAGCTGAGAGAAGAATAAACCTCATTGACACGTAACCCATCCTCTGCTCTCCTTGATCTTATGAGTTACAAGATGAATTATTGTTTAAAACCCATGTTTAAATAAAACAGACAAACATGATTTACATTTGCAGCTAGGTTCAACTAGACTCACGGGTAACTTACACTAAATAAGACAGGATTACTTCAATGAATGTAAACATTTGGCCTTAGACTTGATTTCACATCATCTATTTGTCTTTATTGACATTGGTGGCGAACAAATGTAAACGTTAACTTGCAAGATCTTGTTGTGTAAAATCATGTAAGCATCGTCGTTGTTTTCCGTAAAGAAAATGTCTCCATAGAAAAAAGTTGTAAAATATAAAAACATATATAAAAACATAGCAGTTTTTTTTTAAATCTGGAAAACAGCTATTTAATCAACTAATCCCTAACCCAACCGACTGATATAATCATTACCTGTCCCTAATCCAACCGACTGATCTAATCATTACCTGTCCCTAACCCAACCGACTGATCTAACATTACCTGTCCCTAACCCAACAGACTGATCTAATCATTACCTGTCCCTAAACCAACCTACTGATCTAATCATTAACTGTCCCTAACCCAACCGACTGAACTAATCATTACCTATCCCTAACCCAACCGACTGATCTAATCATTACCTGTCCCTAACCCAACCGACTGAACTAATCATTACCTGTCCCTAACCCAACCGATTGATCTAATCATTACCTGTCCCTAATCCAACCGACTGATCTAATCATTACCTGTCCCTAACCCAACCGACTGATCTAATCATTACCTGTCCCTAACCCAACCGACTGATCTAATCATTACCTGTCCCTAATCCAACCGACTGATCTAATCATTACCTGTCCCTAACCCAACCGACTGATCTAATCATTACCTGTCCCTAACCCAACCGACTTATCTAACATTACCTGTCCCTAACCCAACCGACTTATCTAACATTACCTGTCCCTAACCCAACCGACTTATCTAACATTACCTGTCCCTAACCCAACCGACTGATCTAATCATTACCTGTCCCTAACCCAACCGACTTATCTAACATTACCTGTCCCTAACCCAACCGACTGATCTAATCATTACTTGTCCCTAACCCAACCGACTTATCTAACATTACCTGTCCCTAACCCAACCGACTTATCTAACATTACCTGTCCCTAACCCAACCGACTTATCTAACATTGCCTGTCCCTAACCCAACCGACTGATCTAATCATTACCTGTCCCTAACCCAACCGACTTATCTAACATTACCTGTCCCTAACCCAACCGACTGATCTAATCATTACCTGTCCCTAACCCAACCGACTGATCTAATCATTACCTGTCCCTAACCCAACCGACTTATCTAACATTACCTGTCCCTAACCCAACCGACTTATCTAACATTACCTGTCCCTAACCCAACCGACTGATCTAATCATTACCTGTCCCTAACCCAACCGACTTATCTAACATTACCTGTCCCTAACCCAACCGACTGATCTAATCATTACCTGTCCCTAACCCAACCGACTTATCTAACATTACCTGTCCCTAACCCAACCGACTGATCTAATCATTACTTGTCCCTAACCCAACCGACTGATCTAATCATTACCTGTCCCTAACTCAACCGACTGATCTAATCATTACTTGTCCCTAACCCAACCGACTTATCTAACATTACCTGTCCCTAACCCAACCGACTTATCTAACATTACCTGTCCCTAACCCAACCGACTGATCTAATCATTACCTGTCCCTAACCCAACCGACTGATCTAATCATTACCTGTCCCTAACCCAACCGACTTATCTAACATTACCTGTCCCTAACCCAACCGACTGATCTAATCATTACCTGTCCCTAACCCAACCGACTTATCTAACATTACCTGTCCCTAACCCAACCGACTGATCTAATCATTACCTGTCCCTAACCCAACCGACTTATATAACATTACCTGTCCCTAACCCAACCGACTGATCTAATCATTACTTGTCCCTAACCCAACCGACTTATCTAACATTACCTGTCCCTAACCCAACCGACTGATCTAATCATTACTTGTCCCTAACCCAACCGACTTATCTAACATTACCTGTCCCTAACCCAACCGACTTATCTAACATTACCTGTCCCTAACCCAACCGACTGATCTAATCATTACCTGTCCCTAACCCAACCGACTTATCTAACATTACCTGTCCCTAACCCAACCGACTGATCTAATCATTACTTGTCCCTAACCCAACCGACTTATCTAACATTACCTGTCCCTAACCCAACCGACTGATCTAATCATTACCTGTCCCTAACCCAACCGACTTATCTAACATTACCTGTCCCTAACCCAACCGACTTATCTAACATTACCTGTCCCTAACCCAACCGACTGATCTAATCATTACTTGTCCCTAATCCAACCCAGATCACCCTTCCCAAACACAAATCATCCCCCAAATTACTTTATGTCTATAGATTTAAATTGTTCTAACAATTTAAAAGGCGCACTTAATTTATCCGATCTTAAGGTTATACGCGATGTAACTTTCTACCTGCCTTCTGTTTCTTACGTTTATGCAACACAGGCGGTGCTTTAGATCGGTCAATGGATGTGTTAAGATTAACGTTTATGTTAGGGACAACGCAACGCAGTTTTATGTCTCTGCGTAACAGGGCAGCAAGTCAAACATACATAATATGTGTATACTCTTATATATATATATATATATATATATATATATATATATATATATATATATATATATATATATATATATATATGTATATATCAGTTTCATATTTAACACACAAACATATTTTATTTTATCACATTCACGGACTGAAATTATATATTACACATAAAGCTCTGATGCAGAGAAGTAAAATATATGTAAAAATATAGTTATGTTATATGTTTATTTAAGTCAAGTAGAACATTAATTGGTTATCACGTTATTATTTGGAAGTGTTTAATGATATATTAAACAAATAACATATAAACCATTTAAGTGTGTGTATACATGTAGTCTACACACATAATAATTGTTGTTAGCGTGTGTTTAACATGGTGGTTACATATTTTATTGTTTAGAGAGTTTATCATCCACCCTGTTTTATGTTGTACTTCTATAAACCAACGATAGTAAAACTACTAAACCAGGATAGCTTTGCGCCTAGCTCTGCGTGAGACACTTTAAGGTAAAGTTCTTGACCTTTCTTCATGTCAACAACCACTGACCCAGCAGTGCTAGTGTCGGCACGTTTCACTTCTACAGACTTACACCACCTGCCTCCAGCCACCACAGCAACTCTAATCTGTTTATCTCCCCATTCATGTAGAGTCACACAGACAAGATATAAACCATCATGTGGTGATACTAATTTTCCTGTTGTTTGATTAAAATGTTTCCCGTTATATTCACGTACTTCACCAAATGTTGAAATAATTGATCCAGTACTGACAGGTGTGGGATCAACAAGCGTCACATGACAAGCATATCTGTTACATACACGTGACTCTGTTGATTAGAAAACATATTTATGATTTACATGTTTAATTTCACGAATGCTATTTGACTATTTGACCCCTAATATTTGTAAATTGTCGTTTCATTAGTTTATGTTATTAACACTAAACATAAACTCCTTATATGTGTTTTGTACGCAGTATATAATGTAAGCTAAAATTGACAAACCCGAATCAAACATTTATTTTTCAAAAAATAAACTAGAATCCATAATGTTTACATAGCTTTGTCAAAGACGATAAATTGAAACACTAGACCAGTACACTAAACGTACAACAAATGAGTAGTATATTAGGTCCCTTTTGGAGCGAAGGCGCAGGGTGAGGGTGAGGTAGAGGTGGAGGTGGAACAAAAGATATATAGGAAAATACTCCCCCACCTGGGGGAGGCGGATGGTAAGCCTGGTACAATGACATATAGCAAAATACTCCCTCGGGGAGGTGGAGGTACATCGACATATAGTAAAATACTCCCCCACCTGGGGGAGGTGGATGTGGAGGGTTAGACATGCTATATAGTAAAATAATCCCCCACATGGGGGATGCGGGTGGTGAGGTGGGTGAGCTGCCTGGTACAATGAGATATAGTTAAATACTCCCCCACCCTAGGGTGGTGGGGTAGTAGGTCAGTAGCTCACCACCGGTGACCTTGTGACGTAATCAGTGACCTTGTGACGTAATTAGTGACCTTGTGACGTAATCAATGACCTAGTTACGTAATTTTAATTTTTAATTAGTTTGATTTTAATTTTTAAAATTTTAACATTTTAAATTTTAAATTTTTACTAACGAGTTATGTAATTTGATTATTTAATAAATTTTAATTAATTTGATTTTTTTTTAAATTTTAATTTTTAATTAGTTTAATTATTATTAACTAGTTACGTAATTGGATTTTAATGTTTTTAATTTTTTAAATTTTTAAAATTTTATTTTTTAATTTTAAATTTTATATTTGTTTATTTGTTTAATTGTTGTTTAATTTGTTGGTTTTTTTATTTGATTTTATGTATGTTTAATAGTAAACCACGCCACCACCTGGCGGTGGTGTTTGAGAGGCGTGATGGTGGTTGAGAGGGGTGGTGGTTTAGGAGGAGTGGGGGTGTAATGACGGGGGTTGAGGGGAGGGGTGCGCTAACGTGGACAAAAGGTAGAAGGTTCTTTGTGTCCTGACTTCCATTTAACCACAGCTGTTACTCATCATCCCTCCACCGTTTCTCTCGACTACAAACAGCCATTAACAACACCTGTGCTTATAGTATTTTAGTATATGTCAATGTACCTCCACCTCCCCCAGGGAGTATTTTGCTATATGTCATTGTACCAGGCTTACCATCCGCCTCCCCCAGGTGGGGGAGTATTTTCCTATATATCTTTTGTTCCACCTCCACCTCCACCTCATCCTCACCCTGCGCCTGCGCCTTCGCTGCAAAAGGGACCTAATATACTACTCAAATGTTATATACTGCTATGCTAAAACCGGGTCTACGACAAATTCCCGAACAACACTCGACCAAATGCCGTTTGCCCCAAGGTCGATTTGTTAATTTCAAATAGACATTCTTAATCAATTCAGGTTTGACATTTTGATAACACAGTTCTGGGCTTAAAAAAACAAATTTGTTTATCTTTTTTTAAAAAATGCGTATACTATTAAAATTAAACATGTAATGTATGAAAATTGAAAAATTGCTGTAAAAAAAACAACGTTATTCTTTAATAATGTTATGCTATGTTGGCGGCGGTGTTTTTATACTCTCTTGATGTAAGTTTTGAACAACTTGTTTAGCCGATGTGCTGCGGCGGTTATACAGCACGTATGACACGGTGTAGGCGGCACGGCGTCTCGCAACATTGAACAGTGGCGCATTTGATGGATTTATCGTTTTATGCTTAGCTTGTAGGGTGATCATTTACAACAGAACGAGGCGCGGTCAACGCAGCGAATGTAAAAACTCAAGGTAGTCTATTACATTTGATCTTCAATTAATGCACCTTGTTTAGATAATGTGTTGAAGCTATTACTTAATACAGAAAGTGAGAATCATTTTTTAAAAATCTCAGATAAGTGAAAATTATATTTTCGTCTTGTTTTATGGATAGCAAAAGATGTAGGTCCTACACTTTCTATAATATAGCAAATACTAACTAATTCATAATGGCTGCTTGCAGATATTAAATAGTATTTTGTTCCCTATCAATTTGGTTAGACATTTATTTAATTATCAAAATTTTTTGGTAATCAGTAATGCTAACATTTTTCGGACAAACGACCTTCGGGTATTTGGCTGTTGGGTATTTGTCCCATTCGGGCATGTGTCCGTTCAGGCATTTGTCCCATTCGGGCAAGGATCAATTCGGGCATTTGTCGCATCCGGCAAGTGACCATCCGGGTAGTTTAATTGTATATGGATTATTTATTGAAACAAAAATTACTAGAACTAAAATTGTTCTGTTGTACTTAATAATGACCGATAACAAGATCTGCATATTCTACCTTTTGTATTTTTCATTTCAGGTTACAGTCAATTAATGAGATATTAAAATGTTTAAAATGCGACAATTATAAATGTTTTCAAGTTATTATTTTATTTTAGATTTAATCCCTGTCTCTAACGGGGCATCGTCTTAATATTAGAAACATAAATGGATGACGTGACGTTATTTGAAATTAGTTTACTTAAACTGCAGCTCTGTAAATATCGAACGGTACTGTGGTGGACCGCTGTAGGTCGACCCCCGACATACCAGGTGGTGTAATGTACCAGGTGGTGTAATGTACCAGGTGGTGTAATGTACCAGGTGGTGTAATGGACCAGGTGGTGTAATGAACCAGGTGGTGTAACGTACCAGGTGAGGAAATAAACACCTGACTGAAACCCACGGGTCTAGAGATTGGCACTATGGGTGAGTGAACTGTTCCATTCTTTATCACGTTATGGTCTGTCTGGCTAACGAACATCACGTTATGGTTTGTCTGGCTAACAAACATCACGTTATGGTCTGTCTGGCTAACGAACATCACGTTATGGTCTGTCTGACTAACGAACATAACGTTATGGTCTGTCTGGCTAACAAACATCACGTTATTGTATGTCTCGCTAACGAACATCACGTTATGGTCTGTCTGGCTAACGAACATCACGTTATGGTCTGTCTGGCTAACATCACGTTATGGTCTGTCTGGCTAACGAACATCATGTTATGGTCTGTCTGGCTAACGAACATCACGTTATGGTCTGTCTGGCTAACGAACATCATGTTATGGTCTGTCTGGCTAACGAACATCACGTTATGGTCTGTCTGGATAACGAACATCACGTTATGGTCTGGCTAACAAACATCACGTTATGGTCTGTCTGGCTAACGAACATCACGTTATGGTCTATCTGGCTAACGAACATCACGTTATGGTCTGTCTGGCTAACGAACATCACGTTATGGTCTGTCTGGCTAACGAACATCACGTTATGGTCTGTCTGGCTAACGAACATCACGTTATGGTCTGGCTAACGAACATCACGTTATTGCCTGTCTGGCTAACCAACATCATGTTATGGTGTGTCTGGCTATCGAACTTTGTTTAACAAGTGGTTATGTCCGTGTTATAGAAAGGCAGAGAGTAAAAGATTTAGATATAATTTGAGAGATTGAGGTTGGAAAATTGAACAAACGTCGTGAAACGTATTTACCAAAACATTTACCAATTCATTACCATTAAGAATTATATTATAGCTTTCACTATTGTGCATTTAAATGATAAAAGCAAAAGTTAGATTTCCCATTAAATATACCATTGTTATGTAAATAGGTTTTACATTTTTTAAACGTACCGATGAGATGAAAGTTGTTGATCAACTTCGAAATATTATTTTCAAGTTCACCCAGCTAAAGTGAAATAAAATAAATAAATAAAATAATCACATATCTAGATAAGCTATGATGTAAGACTGGCCTGCTAACTTAAAAAAATAATGTCCATTTGCTAGAATTTAAAATGAATAAAATTATTTTATTATTTAAGTATTAACATTATTTCTCTGTAAATTAAAAACAATAATGGACCTATTATATAGACTAATAACAGACTTTTATTGACTAATTTGGGATTTATCAGTTTTCTGGATTATTGTAATACAATCATTATAAACATACCTTATTTATTCGCTCTTTCCTATTTTCCAAATTCTGGTTAAAGATTTGAATCAGTTTGTCAATGGGCATCAATCTCTGTAGTAGGAATTTGTACATAACACTGTGCTAAAGACGATCATAATTGAAGATTCATACATTTAAATAATTATATTGTATATTAAAACTCACATAGCATTTATATAAAAGTTAGTCGACTTCCTCTTAATTAAGAATTTGAAGTTAATTACCTGGCAAGTAAGAATAGATCTTTGTAAAAATAAGACTGCAATTTAAAAATTTACCTTTGATTGCAACTTTTCAAATTGGGTTGATGTTTTGACAATGATTTTATTATTTTCATCTTGTAAAGTAACAATCAAATCAGAATGGCTTTTAATTTCTTCTTTCATACCGTCTCTTACATCTGTATTAGCTTGCATCTCTATATTTATTTTGTGTAGTTTGTTTTCATATTCTTTCACATCTAGAGAAAGTTTCTCTAGTGTTTTGTTTGACTTGGTTTCTTTTTCTTTTAAACTTTCAATTTCTTTATCCAGCTCCTTTACTTTATTATCTTGTTCACTCATTTGTTTTCTGAGATTTTTAAAATTCTGCTTTTGTTTTTTAATCAGTTGTTCAATTTTTACCCCTATGTCACTCTGTTCTGTAACAAAGTTGTCTCTCCATTGTTTTATTTCTGATATGTCATCTGTAGACTTGTGTTGTGTGTTCTGTAGTGAAGATAGTGTTGTTTCAATATAGGCGAGTCTACGCTCTAGGTCAGGATTTTCTTCAACTGAAAGTAGTCACAAATATAAGTTTGTAATTTTAAAGGAATGAAATTTTGAAAAATAGGTTCTTTAAAAAATAATACACAACACAATTAAAGTATTTTTTTTTAAATTAAAAAGTATAAAACCGTACATGATTTAACATTGTATACGGCTTATGATCCAGCTACTTAACTAGTTATACCAAACAAAACTAAGATATACCCGCTGTATATTTGTCTTGTGTGATGAGTTGTCTTGGTGATTCTAATGTGAGAAATGTTGCTGTTGTCTGTGTGTCAAGCTGCGGTAAATTTGGCGTTGGTTTCTTGATATCCTTGTTGTCTTCATCTGAGGGATTTGGGTTTAGAATTTTATTATAGTTACATTTTAATGAATGATGTTTTATTGTAAACACAGTATTTCTAAAGACTTTAGCTGCAAAGTGTTTAAATTTTTTACAGTAAATTTTGTAAAATTTAGAAAATCAAATTTCATTGAAATTCTTATTCGATAAAAAACTAATCTCTTCCTTCTGTTAAATTATCCAGATCTACATATTTACATACTAATTTATTTTAAATTGATTTACATACTAATTTATTTTACATTGATTCACATATTAATTTATTTAAAGTTGAACTCGGACCAAACGTTTACGCTTCTTGACAGAAGGGTTAGAGATTTAAAATTATAATGTGAATTAAAAAACTGACCAGAAATATGTGACGTCACATCCAAGAAGGCCGTGGCTGCTGTGTCCAGTTCTTGTGATAGCTCGATGTAGCTGACAGATGATTGGTCAGTTTTTTCTTCTAGCCACGCCTTACTTTTTGTAACAACCTGGTCATCACAAATATGAACATTATTTCAACTGGCCAGATTTTGTATGGCTATTTTATGAGAAAATAAATGTCAAAATTAAAATAATTCCTACCATCTAAATGTTAATTTTTTGGTTTTCATATATTAGAAAGTATATCAAGTTTAAATCTCTTAATAATATATATAATTATATATATAATTATATATATATATATATATATATATATATATATATATATATATATATATATATATATATATATATATATATATATTAAGCTACTTGGATAAGTTAGTTTTACTCTCGGAAAATGTGTTCAGAGAAATAAAAAAAAGAAATTGTAATAACACAACGTCACAATAATCTTTAAAAAAAATTAGCATTAAAAATTAATTGATTTTAAATGTTTTAATCTTACATTTTTCATAAAATTAATGACAGGCTCCAGAACTTGTATCTGTTCTTCCAAATATTGTATCTGTTCTGTAACAACCTTGACCTGAATTCGGGTAGGCATCTGGTTTAAAAATAGAATCTTCACTTATTACATTTTTTTGCTTGTCGCATTAGTCAATGTGATAGACAATAGAGAACAGAGACGTTTGGTTTACTGAAAATCGGTAGTCTCCTTTGCTTTGAACGGACTTGTTGCAATAATTCATATTTTATTGAATATAATTACACAGGTAAAATAAGAGTAGCATGATGTATAATCGTGTTACGGTTGTTGATACAGAGAGACAGGTGCAAATATATGTAGATCTGCAGACACGTGTGTTAGCACCTGAGCAAATATATATGTACACCTTTCTCCCCCCTCCATCTACAGCATGATGGTTACAACCCAGCAATAAAATATCAAGGTCTGACCCCAGAGTTGCACGATTTAGGTAGAAATGATTTTATTTGCATTTTATGTCTAGATATAATGATTAAAAACACACTTATATAGAAAGTAAAAAAAAAAATTAAAGTACTTTGTTTTGTTTTTTTTAAGATTTTAGGGATACTTTTCGTTATGAATACTTTATTTGAGGGGAGGGGCGTTGCCCAGAACTTTGTTCTCGGGTATTTGTAAGGACTGGTGTCCAAGTAGATACTTTAAGTGAGGATGTAATTAGACGAGTTAACAATGTAAACAACGATCTCAGTTTGGTTGCCGCCTGTGTTTGAAAACATAAAATACATTACACTTTAACTACGTATCGAAACGTGTCAAATGCTGTCTAATTGACTTAAACTGAATTAAAAATACAATCCATGCGATAAATAAAATGACAACAAATCACACCGATAGTTTTACAACACTTTCTTACACGAATTATATTTTTAACGCATTCATTGCAGCTGTTACCCTTTCTACGAAACGCTTTTTATTTTTTTCATTAAATAATTATCTATCACAGCTGTTAAACTATAAAAATAGTGTTTTTGTATTTATATTGTACCTCATTAAAAGTAGAACGGCGAAACTGAAAGTTCTTAACGGAAAAAATCCGCTGCTATAAATATATCTTCTACCAGGTTATAAAGATGGCGACAACACAAGACACGTACTAGAGCTGATGTCTTGTCTTCAACTAAAACCAGAGGCGTAGCTAGGGGAGGGCGGGGAGGGCGGCCGCCCCGGGCGCCGACCCTAGGGGGGCGCCAAAAGGGGTAGAAAAAAAATTAAAAGCTCATTTTAAGCTACAATGTTGAATGATAAACAGTCAAAGTAAAGAAATTTAACGCGGGCAGCCTTTGCATACTGATTTAACTGTTTTCTACCTTGGTTGTGTAACTGTAAAACGTATATCTTTAAGAAACAGTGACCGGAAAAACCGCTTTCCAGCTTTACTAGATGAGGGGGGGGGGGGCGCTTTTTCGAAGACTAAAATCTGAAAAATTAACAGCGGATTAAGGAATAAACCGATATCGCCCAGAAAAGAAACCCATTGAACTAAAGAGTATTTTACGGTTGTGTAACATAAAAAAGATTTAGCAGACTGTCTTAGCGGGTGGATGGGAAGCGACACTCTTTGCCAAAATTTTAAGAGAGAATAAAATTAGTATATTGTACTGATTATTACTTTGTTCAACCTAACTGATAATTCTAAATTGCAATATTGGCCTACTATTTTTGAAATTGTTCTAAAGACACGACCAAAAGTAAACCAAATAAGGCTTGCACCTTCTACAAAATAACTCTAAAGCAGTGGTTCTTAACTTTTTAGAGTACCGAACCCAACCAGTTTCATATGCGCAATCACCGAACCCTTCTTAATAGTTGTATCGTCCACAATGACAAAATCCGATCGTGAATCCTATGAGTCGGGTGTGTGTCTTGACCAGTGTTTCTTCCAGATTTTTTCTCCGGGGGGGGGGGGGGGGGGGCACTTAAAATTTTCGGGGGGGGGGGGGGGCAGTAGACTTTCTTCGGGGGGGGGGGGCGGACACTGTTAAAGGTATATATTTTCTATATAAATTATATAAATTTCATTCCCCCCCCCCCCGAAGAGATGCCTGGAAGAAACTCTGGTCTTGACATCCGCGGAAACCCTGAGACTGAATTACCAAACCTCTCGGGTTCGATGGAGCCTACTGTTCTAAGCTCTTTTGATTTTTACAAGCTTTTATTTAACTCACTTCCTCTGTCTGTCGTCAGTCGTCAGTCTAGACCGAAACGCAGGAGTAAAAATTCGGACCCTTCTACTTGACCAATACGACTCACATTTGGCACGTGGGTCAAGACATGAAGACAGTGCAATCTGAAACTAAATTTTACTTAATTGGATGCCTTATTAATTTTTTATGAATTAATTAAAATTTGGACCGAATTAGTAGGCATGTCTAGCCAACCACACCACACGCGTCATCACCTTCAATAGCTGCGCCATCACGTTCAATTGGTGCGCCATCACGTTCAATAGACGCGCAATGGTTTTTACTCATGTAACACTATTTCATAAAATACGTTTTAATAACAAGCTTTTATGTAATAATGCACTAAAAAGTAGAAAATAAATTATACACTACTATTTAAATTACTCTTCTCAAATATTAGTAAAGGTATCCAATAGGTACTAAAGTGACCCACGCTTTTCTTTATAGTTATTTAAATAGTAGTCTATAATTTATTTTCTACTTTTTAGTGCATTATTACATAAAAGCTTGTTATTAAAACGTTTTTTATGAAATTTTCTCCTTTTTATTCGTTTCGGCATCTTAAGGGGAATTTAATTGGCGTCCAGTGAAGTTTTAGGGAACGACAATCAGCGTAATTGTTAATTTTTTCTAGACTGTCGCACACACAAACACACACGCATATATATATATATATATATATATATATATATATATATATATATATATATATATATATATATATATATATATATATATATAAATAAATATTCATATATATATGGGGGCGCCAAAATGAAAGTTCGCCCCGGGCGCCGGGAGGGGTCGCTACGCCTCTGACTAAAACACATAATTTAGGTAATACACAAAAATTAAACACACTACCTTATTATCTAATTATCTGTAGTGAGTGTCATTTTAATGTTTTTATACTATCTTAAACGAAATAGAAATTAACGTACATTTTAAAATTATTTTTAAAAAAATATTACGCTTCATAAACATATTATATTTTTAATAAAAAAACATACACTTTTTTACATTTTTCTTTGTTTATTGTTATCAGTAATATATACATATTTATTTAATGGTATGTAAATTATATGTTTACACTTACTTCAACGATAACTGCAGGAAATTTTACAGCTAGATCTAGATCTAGATCTAAAATCGTTCTGCAAACATTCGACAACTGCTACGCTGGTCATGAAACCGAAATAACTGAACGGGAAATTCCGGTATTATCTCAAGAGTTGACGTCACGTTCCAAGGGACAGAACTGTCGCTGTTCACATTTATCTCGCTAGAACTTTTTAAGGTAACTCACAAAATACAGGAGTGGAATTATCATACCTCAATACGGTTGGAAAGGGGGGGGGGGGGGGCGAGACATATTCCGACCAAAAACAACAAATATATTTTGTACACCTTTTTTTAACATATCTCCTACAGCAGAGGTTGTTTTTCAGTATGTAGCACATACTGTCGCATAGAGAAAAATCTAGATTAGCTATTAATTAGCTACTAAGTTTAGCAAAACTTCAAACCACATCCATACCTTATCACTCCGCTTTAAATAGTATAATAGGGGTGTCAAAAGTTAATGTGTCTAGTTTTGTACTAAACAAATAGGTATTTCTTTACTTAATTACCATTTAAATAAGAAACTAGTTAATTAAAAAGTCTAGTGACATTTAAGCGCAATTTCCTTATGTTATCTAAAAATAGCTCTGTCGTACCGTAAATCAAGAGCAGGGTTAGTAAAACCATTGGTTAGTTATTAAAACGCTTTTTATTAATTTTTTTTTTCAGTATTTTACATGTTTTATTTACAATAGAGTTACATGACTAAAAACCATTGCGCGCCTACTGAATGTGATGACGCAGCCATTGAACGTGATGGCGCAGCTATTGAACGTGATGACGCGTATGGTGTGGTTGGATAAATATGCTTACTAATTCGGTCCAAATTTTGATTAATTCAAAAAAAATTTTGTGACCGAACGAAAGGATATTTTTGAAAACTTTCTTCGGCAATATTGTTTTAAATTATGGCAGGAATCGATTGGTACATGTTTCAAGTCGCTAAGAGGTCTGGTTGCCGAGGTATGGGCCAAAAACTACATTTTTTCGAGGTTTTTTGGCTTTTCCGGGAAATTTATGAAAGAAACCCGTAATTTTTACAGCCTATGTTCATCCTAGTAACTTGCTTAACATAATTGCTTTTGGAACTAGTCATCGATATTGCTTCGTTGAGGAGGAGATACGACTTAAAGCTGCGGACTCACATCCATTCATCCATCCATCCATCCATCCATTCATACATTCATACATCCAGAAATGACGGGTTAATAAACGCAATTCTCCAGAATGGAAATTGCGCTAAAAATAAAGACTGACACAGACATGAAAATGATATTTGTTTTACATATTTTAGTTTCTAAAGCTTTTATTATAGAAAGCAAAGTAATTTTATATTTTTTTTTTTAAAAAAGCCGGGTGAAAAAAGGTATCTGTGCCTACCGCTGTTACCCTTATTGTGAACCCCAACAGTTGATGTTTTCTTATTGTAAACCCCAATAGTTGATGTTTTATTGTGAACACCAGCTGTTGATGTTTTATTGTGAACCCCAACAGTTGATGTTTTATTGTGAACCCCGATAGTCTATGTTTTATTGTGAACCCCAATAGTTGATGTTTTATTGTGAAACCCAAATGTTGATGTTTTATTGCGAACCCCAATAGTTGATGTTTTATTGTGAACCCCAAGTTGATGTTTTATTGTGAACCCCAACAGTTGATGTTTTATTGTGAACCCCAGCTGTTGATGTTTTATTGTGAATAGACTGTAAGCAGATCAAACATTAGGGAATGTTCTGGTAGATGCTAACTATAGTTATTCATTCCACAAGTAGAGGCTGTCTTCACCTAGGAAAACAAAGCATACAAAATATAGACATTATTTCCAACAATTATTTAAACTTCACCTTGCATGTCCCATTTTATGATTTATTACATTAAGATATTCGATCAGAAATTCGCTGAGGTAACAAAACTTAATTTTAATCATATCACTTTGTATTTATGCACTACCCTGCTCACCAACATTAAATCAGATCCCTCCTATAAACACCAACCTAGTGACACACATACACATTAATCTTGTTGAGTTTTTTCCTACCTACACTGTTAAATGTGAAACAAAGACATTTTTTTTAAGTCGCATCTTTACATGTGACGTGTTAAGACAACTCTGATTAGCTATAATTGTTGTTGGTGTTAATTTATTGTGCTGGATACAACTAACGAATCTATTTTTAGCTTATTTTGTCTTGGTTATCACAAAAACTAATTCTTGCTAAAAATACAGTATATCCTACTGTGAGGGTTGAAGAATATACAGAAATGCACAACTCAATTGCAGTTAAATATCACAGTCCTTTTATTTATCCAACCTCCAGTCACCCGACCAACCTGTCTCTTTTTCCACAACTAACCTCCAACTGCCGTCCGCATTCATCCCTACACACCACCTTTCTCTCGCTCACAACACAGCCACTGTCACCCGACCAGTCGCTTCCCTTGTACCCTCGTTCACTCCGTACAACAACATACACGTCAACACACCCGGCCTCGCGTCACACTACAAGCTACATACACACACGCAGTGACCCGTTCCACGTATTCACCTTTCATACACATTACATCACCACACCTACACATTGTATATGTACATGTAAATGGACTGGTAGGGTCACCTATGTGTTTTGATAATAACATATCTAATTATAAAAAAAGTATATTCCAACAACACATAATTTTCATTAAAGTTATTAGTTTATATTTTCATATAGATGGCCGTATCGATTCCTATAAAGGAGAAATTAGCTCAACTGTTGAATAATCTGAAAGAGATAAACAGTTTGTTGAAAAATAATTTAAGTGACTTTGATCAGCAGGTAAGCACATCTCATAGTACGATGTACTAACAGGGCTTTAATTTATCTAGAACATGATCGTATTAAGCTGCGTAAGAAAAACAAACTCCAAAACCTGTTAGTAAGAGTTGTTAATTAATGCAAATATTTTAAAACTAATGGATATTATGTAATTTCATTTTTCCATGCACATTCCGCCTGTTACATAGATTTGCACATGGTACTATATGGTAATGTAATTACTTTACACACCCAATGAAAGAATGATAAGTATTAAGGATTTTGAATTTATTTTGCTCTTAAATTAATTAGCACCTGAATGTTTAAATATTTCAAACCTCGTCTCTGTTATGTCATGTCTAGGTAAAACAAGCAACACTGGAATGGCTTGACAATCCCGCAGTTGCAAAAATAGATTTTAAAGAAGTGGTTTTTATGGTAACAACAGTAAATACTTCTCTACTTGAACTTAAACAAACGATTTCTGGTAATTTTATAAAATTATTATGTAGTGCAGTTTTACTTTTTATTTTTAAATATTTCGTTGGATTATTAATTTATAACGATAATATTCGACAAATATGCTATTTAAAAATATACATCACTAAACTTTAAATATTATATATCTTTTTTCCATAGACTACGTCGTCCATTTAAAATTATTTATCCTATGTATTATAATACACATCTATATTTGTAAAATTATTGTATGTTTTCTAAAATTCAAAATATACTCATTGGAAAGATAACAGATAGTTTAAAAGCCGTTGATTTTTATATTTTAGATTGTTTGCTTTTGAAAACATTTGCAATGCTTTTCAAATATTTTTACATTCTTACTATTGAAAATCTAGTCCTTAAAACATATTTGTTACACATGTCTGAAAGTTTCCTGCACCAAGTATCAAGCAATGGCTGCTGGAGATAAGACAACACAAGAGAATAAAAGTGTTGTTTCTGTACACGATGGAAATTATTCTGATCTTCCTATGTCAGGTAAAATTGCTTTATATATATATATATATATATATATATATATATATATATATATATATATATATATATATATATATATATATATATATATATATATATATTTATATATATATATATATATATATATATATATATATATATATATATATATATATATATATATATATATATACATATATATATATATACATATATATATATATATATATATATATATATATATATATATATATATATATATATATATATATATATATATATATATATATATATATATCAATGCACCGTTGCTTTAATGTAATTACTTTACTTTTGTCTTTAGTTTGAAATATTTTGCTTCTATAGCCTTCTCCAAGAATATGCTAACATAAACAAATTTTAAAAGTTGCAGCTGATTTTAGTAACAAACTAGAGCAGAGAGTAGAACGTCTTGAAACAGCGCTAACTTCTATGCAAAGTAGGAATAAAAAAACTGAAGCTGACGTGACTGAAATTAAGCAATGGAGGGACACTTATAAAACAGAAGAAAGTAATATGAAGGAACACATAGAACAATTGGCTATAAAACAAAAACATAATGCTAAGCAATTCCGAAAGCAAATTAACGAACAAAAACATATAACGGAAGAGATGAATGAAGAACTAAAACAATTGAATGAATTAAAACAATGGAGGAAAACACTTATATCAGAACATAACACTATGGCGAAAAAACTTGAAGAATTGTCTCAGAAAGAAAAAGATAATAAAGAAAAGATTAGAGAACAAATAAAAGAAACCAAAACCAAAATAAATGAGTTGAATAAAGAAATTGAGACACTCAAAGAAAAGGAATCAAACGCAAGACAAGCTCTAGAAAGCACGAACACAGAGATGAACAAGTTTGACATTATAGCAAACAAAATAAATGAAGAATTAGAAATTCAAACAACTAAAACAGAGAAATTGCAACAATATATTAAAAAGCATTACGATGTTATTTCTCACTTGAGGGAAGAAGGAAATAAAAACCAAAATACGGAAACCAAAGTAGAAAAGTTAATGTCAATGGTTTGTACCAATTTTAGTACCTATTTTAGTTTTTGAACACATATTTTCTCTTTTAAAATGGATTTCTTGGTTTGTGCTTTATTAGTTCATAGCTACACACTTTAATAACTACAAACCTGCTCACATGCAATATGTCTCGATTACATTTGCCAAAACTGTTAAGACAACATGATTATGCAATTCTACTTCTAGCATAGGGTCACTTTCAAGATCTTACAACAAAGATTGATGCCCCTTGAAAATTTGATTCAAATGTTTAATCAAAACTTGGCAAACAGGCAGATAAACAAACAAAAGGTAACATATTTAGTACCGAATGCGACTGTTTCTTTTGAGAGTCTACAAAGCCCACACAATCTACCGACATGTTCTCGTGACAGAAATATTGTTTGAGACCGATGTAAACAATTAATTACCATCGCTGCTTTTGTTCTTCGGTAGACACGATTACAATATTAAAAATATAAATAATCACTTTTCTTGCATTCAGTTTGCTATCTTGTTTTTTTTTCTGTAAATTTGGAAAAAATCACTTGTAAAATACGAAATCTGACACTATTTTGAAATGATAAGATGACATCTTTTGTTTTCAGCTTGCAACCCTGGAAAAAGATATTTTGAATTTGTCAAGTGATGTAGATTCAATTAGTAAGTATTTTATCATTAAATACTTTTATAATAATCACAAGCCATCGGTACTAGTTAAAAGTAAGTTAAAGGCCGATATTTGGTTAATGTGTTGGGGGGTTTATAAGTATTATGTATGATACTTCATCTATAATCTATATCCTGAGTACTACACTTGATGGTTTTATGTAAAAAGATTACCTTAGCTGCGGTTGGATTATCTTTATTCTATAGACACCACCCCACGCTCTTCTATATTCTTTTTCCCTTTGTTTTTAAACCACTGTGAAAGCCGCGTCCTCTTTCTCCTACAATCAAACTTATCAAAGATAAGCAAACGTTCAAACCACTTCCATGACTTATGTCCCTTTTTTAAATAGTAACATAAGGGTGCTCATAAGTTCCTTTTAATAGATTTGTACTAAACAAATTAAGAAGCAATCACTTCTCTTAATTATTTTTTTATAAAGTACTTAATAAAGGATGCATTGTACAAAAAGGAGATGTATTTTGCATTAATACTATAAATACAAAAAACAAAAACATAAACATAACACGAGACACCATTATTTATACAAAGCTTTCTTTTCTCCGTCTAGGTCTAGAGGTTAGGAGGTCTTATAGCAGAGACAAAATAGAACTGATTTTCACAAAACACACTAATGCACTTACACACATGACATGATGTTGTAATTTGTTTTAATTGATAAACAAAACATTTTTTTTCAAAACCCGAACATGCCAGCAATGAGTATCCTATGTTCGTATTTTGTGTTTGTATATATATATATATATATATATATATATATATATATATATATATATATATATATATATATATATATATATATATATATATATAAAGCAATGTATGTTTGTGTGTGTGTGTTTGTGTGTGTGTTTGTCCTTTATGCATTACTACACCTCTCATCACATCGCCGTGAAACTTTGGGAAGTTGTTGAGAATATTCCTGGGGAGGTTTCTGCGGAAAAAAAAAATTCAAATTCGTAGGGGTGGCGCCCCGGCAGGGCACGATTTGTTTTTCTCGATATACGGTATATAAAAATAAAAGTCGATTTTGGTTTGACACCATTCACCTGATCGCTATCAAACTTTGGTGAGTTCATTAAAACACTTTAAGGAAGGGTTCTGTAAAAAAAATCAGTTTTAATTTCACAAGGGCGGCGCCACGGGAGGGTGCGATTTTTCTCTATATACCGTATATAAAAATAATAAAAGTGAATTGCCGTGACACCGTTCACAGATCGCCATGAAACTTTGGGAAGAAGTTGAATTTATTTCTTGGGGAGGTTTCTGCGCTAAAAACATTTTCAAATTCGCAGGGGTGGCGCACCGGCAGGGCGCGATTTGTTTTTTTTTTCTATATACGGTTTATAAAAATAAAAGTCTATTTCGGTTTCACACCGTTTATCCGTGTACCATGAAACTTTGGGGAGATGATTAGATCACTCAATGGTAGGGTTCTGCAACAAAAATATTTTTTTAATATTGCAAGGGCGGTGCCCCCGGGGGGGGGGCGATTTTTTTCTCTATACACGGTATATAAAAAATAAAACTCGGATGCGGTTCATCCGAGTGCCATGAAACTTTAGGGAGTAGATGATAATACTCCCGAGAATATTTCTGCGAAAAAGAAAACTAAAGTTTCTTATGGGCGGCGCCATGTAGGGTACAATTTTCGTCAATACACGGTTTGGCGCCCATAGTTTTAGAGCGACTATGTTGGCACTTGTCATCCGTTACTCGAGCGTCCTGCATAGCGAGTAAGGGGTACTACTATATTCAGCGGTAAAACTGCAACAGGATTCTAAAAATAACTTTGTAAAGCGAGGAAATCCTTCTGTACAGTTTCGTCACCTTGCCAAAGATGAAAAAATAACTTTTTGAATATGAGGAGCCTACTGTAGAGTTTTGTCACTTTACAAAGGATGCAATAAGCATCTACTATTAGACAATCAAGTCAGAAATTGAGATCGAGCATCTAATAATAGACCATTAGTAACACTAGCATATTGCATCAGTCACACTGATGTTTAAAACACGTCAAATACTTTTTTAACGTGTTAAAGAAAAAAAAATCCTGTTCATTTGTGTCACTTTAGCGAATGACGCAATCTGCATCATTATTAACAGGAGGCTATTTGGCGCCTGTTACTTTTAAGGAGCCAGGGGTCGTACGCCGCGCCTATGCGGTAGTGTAATCGGGGGGGGGGGGGTGGGGGCCCTGAGAGCGCCCCTGTAAGTCTCTGACACATGGGCGGTCACCGAAGTGTGTTCTAACATTTTTTCGGTGAGTGATTAATGTACACTCAATGTTTACATGAGGTAGTGTTGGTAAACCCGTGTCCGGATATTTATGATTTAAGCGCAGGCATTATTTACATTTAAATAACTCACTTTTAGAAAAGACGGTCACGCGTCTAAGAACATATGATTGGTAATGCGTTGGTGAAATCCTGCTAATACATTTCGTCAAACTTTCTTCTATCCCCGCGGCAACGCGCCGGGGACGGGTATATATATATATATATATATATATATATATATATATATATATATATATATATATATATATATATATATATATATATGGGGCCTAAAAAATTTTTTGCGGGGTGGCCCTTTTTTTCTAGTTCCGCCACTGGTACTACTATTATTAGCACTGCAATTAAAAGCTTGTGAAGGAGGACGGGAAACACTCTTATTTTCCGCAGACAATAATTAACAATGTCAACAACTTCGTTTATGAAATAGTATTAACTTTATTAACACACACTTATAGATCTGTTTCACAATATCAAAATACGTTCGTCTTCTACTATGGCTAACCCCCAACGTTTTTCACTGCAGCGTCTTACATAATCGGTACATTGTCGCGTCATGCTCATGTCACACTCACGCCACAAATATTTTATTGAACAAGCGCACAATACTCTCGCACCAAATCGTCTACCGTCAAGTTCACACTGTCCTCAGTAATCTCTACTAGTCTACGCTATGACAGTTGATAATAATATATTTATATATAAAGCAATGCAAATGTGTGTTTTTCTGTCTTAAAATGGCCTAATCATAGAAGGATTTATTGTTGAGAAAGAACATAACAATTAGGCTTGGAACAAAAACAAAGCTTCAAACAGGTTCATTTGTTGGAGCTAAGAGGCGTACACACATATACACACAGAGTTGCACACATACACATAGAAAAACAGTCATCGTCAAACGCGCTGCAAATACAGAAAAAAAACAACACACAAACAAAAGCGTATGTTTCAACATATTATTCAATATTGTAAGTGCATATATCGTGTTACTGTTAATTGAAAAAAAAAATAAAAACATAAGGTCTGTAATCTCACGGCGATCAAATGCTACTCGCCCTTTCATTCCTAAGCCTATCCCCCCCCCCCCCCCAACCCCTCATGTTTTATCTAACGATTACTTAAAATGAGACTTGTATACAATATTTAACACAACAATATTTGGACACAACGTTCAACAGCAACAAATATGAGTGAATCAATTTATTTAATGTGATTAATAAAAACAGGACAAGACATCAAAAGCCACTCTGCTGTGACTTTAACTCTACAAAATGATGGGAAGAAAAATCTGGCCCATACTACAGACCTTTTAGTAGCTTTAACTACAAAGGTATCCTGTTTACTTTACAATTGATATATTCCCTTGTTTTTTTTAAGCGACTGATACATATTGTATTCTTGTTAACATAATGTGAAATGTAGGCCCTACACTAATGTTGAGACTAGTTAATTTTGAATGTTGTGTTGCGTGCTATTTAAATAAAAATAAGGTGGTTACTATTTTAATAATATAAGACCATAATGTTTCATCAGTTCGGGGGCCAGTTTCTTCCAGGCATGTCATTGATTTTTCTGGGCAAAGTTCCTCAGCCATCACCAAAAGACGATTTTTCCTTTGACAAAAAGATCTCCGCGGGCCGGATGAGAGGACTTCGCGGGCCGCATCCGGCCCGCGGGCCGTAGTTTGGAGACCCCTGCTCTAGAGAAAACACAAGCAATTTAAAAACATGCACAATCAGACGGAAACGAAGCATGACGTCATATAGTAGAAAATATTATCAAGCCGGAGAGTGCACACAGTAATATGACGTCATTGATTCTCGAGTAAACATTGAATAAAAGGCAATTTTGTCTAATCTAAGTGGTTTGCGTGAAGAGTTTCTTTCATACACTTCTTCGGGTAGGGGCGAAGCCCCACCCCCCCCGCGTAAGAACGTCTGAGCCCCCCCCCCCCCTCCCCAACTCAAAAGAAATTTCATCATCGATACTCTATAATAAAATTACCGCCTAATTAATGTGTCTAATCTAAAAAGTGGTTTTCTTGCAATTTCTTTAATGCAATTCTTCGCGTAGTGGCTAAGCGCGACACCAGTGTTTCTTTCAGACTTTTTCCTCCCCGGAGGGGGGAACTTTTTCTAATCTAAAAAGCGTTTAGCGTGCAGTTTTTTTTTCAAGCATCTCTTCCGGTAGGGGCGAAGCCCCGCCCAGATTCTTCCTTTAGTTTGTATGATCTACAAATGCGAAAAGTGTTTCTTTTTCCTCCCCGGAGAGGGGTGGGGGTACTTGAAATTTTCGGGGGCGGGGGTAGAATTTTCGGGGAGGGGGCGGACACTGGAAAAAGTATATAATTATATTTCGTTGAATGGGACGGTAGACATGTTTTGGAGTGTATGTGTGTGTGTGTGGGGGGGGGGGGGTAGGGGTTGGTTTTAGTTTAGAGAAAAAAGACAGCACTATGAACCTAGCGCCCGTTATATCCTTCCTCAACGGGCCATTTTTCTCGTCTATAATAATAGTTTCGCTGTCTGTGTATCTATCTATCTGTGTATGTATCTATCTGACAAGAACGCTCTAGAGAAAACACAAGCAAATTAAAAACATGCATAGTAATTCGAAAAACGAAGTATGACGTCGTCACATTTAGCATAGAGTAGAAAATAATCTCAAGACGGAGAGTGCACACAGTAATATGACGTCATTGATTCTCGAGTAAACATTGAATAAAATGGCAATTTTGTCTAATATAAATGGTTTGCGTGAAGAGTTTCTTGCATACAATTCTTCGGGTAGGGGCGAAGCCCCACCCCCCGCGTAAGAACGTCTGAGCCCCCCCCCCCCCCTCCCCAACTCAAAAGAAATTTCTTCATCGATACTCTATAATAAAAATACCGCCTAATTAATGTGTCTAATCTAAAAAGTGGTTTCCTTGCAATTTCTTTAATGCAATTCTTCGGGTAGTGGCTAAGCGCGACACCAGTGTTTCTTTCAGCCTTTTTCCTCCCTGGAGAGGAATGGGGGTACTTGAAATTTTCGCGGGCGGGGGTAGAATTTTCGGCGGAAAAGTATATAATTATATTTCGTTGAATGGGACGGTAGACATGTTTTTTGGGGGGGTGGGGGAGGGGTGGGGGTGTGTGTGGGGGGGGGGGGGGGGGTGGGGGTGGGGTGGTTTTAATTTAGAGAAAAGAGACAGCACTATCAACCTAGCGCCCGTTGTATCCTTACTCAACGGGCCATTTTTCTCGTCCATAATGTTTACATAATTTTGTCTAAGACCACAGATCGAAACACTAGACCGCTAGTGTATAACGGGCCTCAGTTTTAGTGGTGTTTGTTTATCTTGTCCTACGTATTGAAACTACGTGTGAAGTAGGTGACGCAATAGGTCACTAAATGTAGAACAATGTTTATTGCGTTATGTTATAATCGGTCTACGACAAATTCCAGAAAGATACTTTCCCGAATGCCGTTCGCCCGAAGGCCGATTACCTGATTTGACACTAGCACAAATACAAGTGTCCATTCGGTCATTTTTCGCTTTCGGGCAAGTGTCTTTGGAGAAATCGTCCGGATCCCGTTATAATCATACAGTCCGTATGTGTTCACATTATAGTTTAATTATATAAGGTTTATCTATCGAAAAAGATCAAAAGAACAAAAGTTAGTATGTTGCACTTAATGATGACCGATAACAAGATCTGCACAGTCAACATTTTGTATTGTTAATTTCAGTTTACAGTAAATTATTAGATATTGGTTGTTAAAAATGTAAAATATATTAAGTTACTATTTTAGTTTAGGTTGCAGCCCTGGTTCGTTTGGCACTCCGTATTAATATTAGAAACATAACGGGATAAAGTGAGGTCAATTTAAATTAGTTCATTTGAAATTGTCGTAAATGTCTTACTGTGCTATAATAGACCACTGTAGGTCGACCCCCGACATACCAGGTGGTGTAATGTACCAGGTGAGGAAACAAATACCTGACGGAAACCCACGGGTCTAGAGACTGGCACTATGGGTGAGTGAAATGTTCCATACTTTATCACGTTATGGTCTGTCTGGCTAACGAACATCACGTTATGGTCTGGCTAACGAACATCACGTTATGGTCTGTCTGGCTAACGAACATCACGTTATAGTCTGGCTAACGAAAATCACGTTATGGTCTGTCTGGCGTACGAACATCACGTTATGGTCTGGCTAACAAACATCACGTTATGGTCTGTCTGGCTAACGAACATCACGTTATGGTCTGTCTGGCTAACAAACATCACGTTATGGTCTGTCTGGCTAACGGACATCACGTTATGGTCTGTCTGGCTAACGAACATCATGTTATGGTCTGTCTGGCTAAAATTAATTTTTAAAGGCAAACTTACCTATAATACTCAAATCTTTGGACAATTTTGAAATAGCCACATCAATATTCTCCAGCTAAAAAAGTATGTTATAAAACGAATGAAAAAATCCCATAGTTACGTACAGCATACAATCGATGCAATGATTTTAGTTGGTTATGGCATATTGTAAGAATAGAAAATAATTTAAAACTTTTGTTATTTTTAAATATATGTTATTAACTTGTCTATTTACATAGTGTTGATAATTAATGCATGATTTATAAACGGCGCATTTTATTTTTTAATAGAATTACTTCTTATATACCTTCGTTATTCTATCTTCCCTTGACTCCAACTTCTCGTTAAAAATTTGAATCAGTTTGTCAATAGGCATCAACCTTTGTTGTAGGAGCTTGTTCATTAAAATGGACTAAAAAGCAGAAAAGTAAATAAAAGCATTAAAATTTTTATTATTTTTAATTCACATTATAACTATAAAAAGAATAGTATTATATTAAAGGCATAATAGTTGATAAAGTTACTAAGTTGTCTTTTGATTTAACCAGGTTATAAAATGTGAAATAAGTTATGTGGCCAGTATGTGTAAAATTGTGTACACAGATAATTAGAAATTTTACCTTTTCTAATTGCGTTGATGTATTCAGCATGGTTTTAGAACTCTCTTCGTGTAAGGCAGCCATCTGATCTGAATGTCTTTTCATTTCTTGTGTTATACTGTCTGTTTTATCTGTGTGATCTTGCATCTCTTTATTTATTTTAAGTAAGTTGTTCTCATATTCCTTCATATCTAGATACAGATTTTCTAGCGTTTTGTTTGATTTGGATTCTTTTTCTTTTAAATTTTCAATTTCTTTGTTCAGCTCCTTAACTTTGTTATCATGTTTACTCATTTGTTTTCTAAGATTTTTAAAATTCTGCTTTTGTTTTTTAGTCAGTTGTTCAATGTTTACCCAATTGTCACTCTGCTCTGTTACAAAGTTGTCTCTCCATTGTTTTATTTCTGATATGTCATCTGTAGACTTGTGTTGTGTGTCCTGTAGTGAAGATAGTGTTGTTTCAATATAGGCGAGTCTACGCTCTAGGTCAGGATGTTCTTCAACTGAGAATAGTCACAAATATAAGTTTGTAATTTAAAATACCGAAATTAAAAAAAAAATAGTGCGTTAAAAATTAAACAAAACCAAGGTATCAATCGTACATTGGTTTACAATTACAATCCATGTACATATTTTAAAATTATCTCCAACATATGATGCTATGTAACGTGTTGTACCAAAGACTACTATAATATACCAGCTGTATGTTGAACTTGTGTCTTGAGTTGTCTTGGTGATTCTACTGTTAGAAATGTTGCTTTTGTCTGTGTGGCAGGCTGTGGTAAAGATGGCGTTGGATTGTTGACATCCATGTTGTCCTCGTCTGGTTGAATCGGATTTAGAATTTTATTTTAATTGCAATTGAAGTAAACAAGGATTTTATAGTACATACAATACGTTTTACTTGTATAGCTGTTGAAAACTATAACGCAAACCATGTAATATTTTGATGATAAAAAAAAACTTTAAATATCATCCAAATTTAAACAAACACAAATAGTTCCCAAATGCCTAAAACCTATATATTGTACATGGTATTTCGTTTTAAATTTACTTTTACAAGAATAATTATCGATTTAATAATAAAACGTATTTTAAATGTTTTTGTTGTATAAACATTTAAGGCTCTTTAACCTTGTTTTAGGGCGAATAAGGTTACACAATGTGATTGTAAAATCTTTATTTTGTTCATATAATGATTTACAAAATTCACTAATGTGACATCGATTTTATATGAAATTGGAAAGTGGTTTGTAAAACAATTTCGTTGCATTTTTCTCAGTAGAAACGCTTCACTGCTGAACAGACTAAACGATGGTAGGCTTTGAGATTTTAAATTATAAAAACTATTTGAGTACTGACCTAAAATATGTGACGTCACATCCAACAAGGCCGTGGCTGCTGTGTCCAGTTCTTGTGATAGCTCGATGTAGCTGACAGATGATTGGTCAGTTTTTTCTTCTAGCCACGCCTTACTTTTTGTAACAACCTGTGATGAAGGACAATATAATGTATGTATCTATTGTTTAGATTTTATTGGCTTTTTTTTGTTAGAAATGCACTACATTAATTAAACTTTTGACATAAAATATTGCTGCATGTATATAAGTGTGTATGAACACGCACTTGTAAAGATTATTGTAAGTTGATAGAAACTTACATTTTTTATATCTCCTATAACAGGTTCCAGTAATTGTATTTGTTGTTCCAAATATATCTTCTGCTCTGTAACAAGCTTGACCTGAATTCTTGAAGGCATCTAAATAATAATATAACTGTCACTTTTAAAAAATATTGTATTAATATATAACAAATAACGATAAACAGATGCGCATTATAAACCAGAATGTTTTACATACGCAAATCCCTAGCAGCTTTCAATAACCCACACATGATAATATATCATGAAATCAATGTTAACGTCCGATGGAGATTATTTGTGTAACATTCAGGTATGAGGTTGTATTATATCATGTTGTTTGACTTTAATATTATTCTGATGTTTGACTGTAACATATTCTGTTGTTTGACTGTAACATATTCTGTTGTTTGACTGTAACATATTATTTTGTTTGACTTTAATATTATTCTTTTGTTTGACTGTAACATATTCTGTTGTTTGACTGTAACATATTCTGTTGTTTGACTGTAACATGTTATTTTGTTTGACTTTAATATTATTCTTTTGTTTGACTGTAACATATTCTGTTGTTTGACTGTAACATATTTTTTTGTTTGACTGTAACATATTCTGTTGTTTGACTGTAACATATTCTGTTGTTTGACTGTAACATATTCTTTTGTTTGACTGTAAAATATTCTTTTGTTTGACTGTAACATATTCTGTTGTTGGACTGTAACATATTCTGGTGTTTAGCTGTAACATATTCTGTTGTTTGACTGTAACATATTCTGTTGTTTGACTGTAACATATTCTGTTGTTTGACTGTAAAATATTCTTTTGTTTGACTGTAACATATTCTGGTGTTTAGCTGTAACATATTCTGTTGTTTGACTGTAACATATTCTTTTGTTTGACTGTAACATATTCTGTTGTTTGACTGTAACATATTCTGTTGTTTGACTGTAACATATTCTTTTGTTTGACTGTAACATATTCTGTTGTTTGACTGTAACATATTCTGTTGTTTGACTGTAACATATTCTGTTGTTTGACTGGGTAATGAGTAGGTTGTAAGTTAGTGACCTCTCATTTCTGTTATCCGTCGTTTGTGTATTATGTCGTGAGTGTATTCTGTGTTTTGTTTGACCTCTTGTTTGTAAGGTCTAGCATTAAAACATTATGTGAGCTATCATTTGTGTTTTGATTTGGGGTTCAAATGACCTGTTTGTACTGTGATTGACTTTATATGAACTTTGATTTACATATTAAAAAAAGAACACATTAAAAAATATCGTGCGTTCATTTATTTATAAATCAACAATAACAAATAAAACATTTATTTTAAGTTCGAAATAAAACCGTCCTGCTGTGTTAGCGACACTCCAATTTTATTATTTTTGTGTTGTATGCTAGCGATAATACATGTGTGTAGTTTTGTGAAAGACATGTGTGCGGTCGGCCTAGTGACCTATTTAAAATAACATATCTGTAAAGACTTTTAAAGTAAAAATAATTAGGTAATACTGTTTCTTACACACAACACATTAAATGATACTTACAATTTCAATTCTATATCAATATCAAAGTAATGCCAACTAAAAACTTTAAATAACAAATCTAGGTGTGTGAAACTTTGTCGTCTTGACAACTTTGTTACCTAAACAGCAGTTAATTTCGGGATTTCCCGTTAAGCAGTTTCAGTTTCACATACAAGCTAGAGTCCTTATTAACTATGGTAGATATGTTGTAGAACTTGTGTTTCTGATAGTGTAAATATAATATTAAGATTTGGGTTGTTCGTAAAGTAGGTATACAGATGATGATGTGGTTTATAGATTAAAAAGTTAGAGTTAAAGTTGAGGAATGAAATGCATGTAAGTAAAAATATGTAGGGGACTATAGCCTTAAGAGAAAAATTAAAATATGGGGTTTTATATTATGTGGGGGTTATGCGTTTCATATTGGCCTATTTTTGTAAACGCTAAACTGTTTTTTGAAATGTAGCTATTGTAATATGAATATGTATGAATAGTATTTAAGTGAACCTAATTTTAAACCCGTAATACTGACTAAGTTTTAAAAGTAGTAACATATCAACTAGAAGCATGTTTTTTGAAACTATTCATCTCATATTTAATATGTTTAGATGCTTCCTAGAATTCAGGTTAAGCTTGTTAAAGAGCACGTGAAATATTTGGAGGAACAGGTACGAGTTATGGAACCTGCATTTGAAATAATGAAAAAAGTAAGTAGTCAGTAGTTATGTGTCATTTTTTTAAATCATATTTTATTAACAAATTCTATATTATACAATCATGTACTAAGTTACTCAGTTTATTTCACTTATGCACTTTTAACATTACCAGGCCGTAGAAAAAAGTACGACGTGGATAGAAGATAAAAAGGACAACCCGTCTATCACCTAAGTAGAGCTACGCCAGGAACATGAGTCAGCGACCATGGCAATGTTGGATGCATGTTCTAAAATTATGAGTAAAAATTTTAATGCATTTTTAGAGCCTGCGACTGCTCACACAAAAGTCACGAGTTTGGGTCTCGGCAAATCTTGTTCATATGGCATGTCCTTTTAAGGGATCATCATGGTCCAATGGTAGACTACTTTTACCGCGTAAATTATCGAGTTCAGATCTCGGACTCCAGTTTGTGTGACGTATCTAAGCCCATTTATCTCTGACGGGTACATAATCCTGTTTAGGGAAACAAAGATGGCTGAGCATACACCTTAACAAACTATCCCTTGTATTCTGAGGTCATTAACACCTATAATCGCTACTCTATCTAATTGTCCTGGAAAAGATGATGACGACGATGATGATGATAATGATCATGATGATGGTGATAATGATGATCATGTTGATCATGAATTTACTCATTGTTACAGAATAAAACATGAGTTTACATTTCAAACATAATTACAAAAAGATCAAGATTATTTTTTTTTGTATTTTATTTTATTTTATTTTATTTTTAATTTTTATATTTTCCATTGAAAAGTTATCGAAGGTAATGCAATCAACTAACTTACGCAAACAAATATGTTTAGTGTATACTTACGTCGTCTTGGTAATTGCAGAAAAGAGTTTATAGCTAGTTTTTTTCATTGCAGAAACTAGTTAAAAAACTTGACTGTTGTGAATCTACACCCCAAGTGTTTAATCTAACTAAACCTACCACGGGTATAAAAGCAAATTAGGTTAAACCAAAGAAATATGTTAAATCCGAATAAAACAGTTACTTGCATTGAAAAAAATTGTAAGGCAAACGATACGATTTTATAATCAAGTTTTAACATTTGTTTCATAAATTATTACTTTCAAATACATTACATAGATAATTAGCAGACTGAAGCTTATAGAGACAACTGTAAGTTCTCTGCAAGACACAGCTCATAAAGCTAATGTTGACATAACAGAAATAAAACAGTGGAGAGATAACTTTGTCACAGAAACATGCAATATGAATTCAAAAATTGAACAACTAAGTAGGAAACAAAAGCTTAAATTTAGAAACCTTAGAAAACAAATAAGTGAAAAAGGAAACAAAGCAAATGAGCTGAACAAAGAAATTGAAAGTTTAGAAAAAAAAAAGAAACCAAGTCGAACAAATCACTAGAGAAACTTTCTCTAGATTTGAAAGAATATGAAAAAAAATTAAAAGGTTATCTGATTTGATTCCGGAAAACAAAATGCTGTTGAAAGAGCTACACAATTTAAAGGATTTATTGGCTAAGGTAGTTTTAAGCTTTTAATAATATATTTCTGATCAGCCAATTCAACTGAACACAACAATATATTATTTATATGTTACATATTGGATCATTCTGTCTCTCGATACATTTATATTCCACCCCCACCCTATCAAAATCTTTTCGTTTTTTAATTGAATATATTATATAATATTTTAAAATTACATTTGTAGTATCTCTGTAGGTAATTTTTAAAACTTCATTTTGAAATTTGTTTATTCTGGGATCCATCATGGTGGTGGGAGGGGTTAGTTTAATTTCCCCATCTCACCCATAATAAATTTAAGGAAGCATCAATTTGTTTATCGATCAATTTTATCCAGATAATTTTAAATAGTGGAGGAGTGTCCTTGAGGAATACATGATTACGTCACTGTCATTCTAAGTGTTAAATGTTATTTTAAAATACCTCCTTCTAGCACAGTGTGATGTATAAACTCCTACAACAAAGATTGATGCCCATTGACAAACTGGTTCATACCTTTAACCAGATCTTGGAGACAAGGGTGAAAAATATGAGAAAGGTAAAAAAACATCATTGGTATGTGTTGTTTTTTTGTTTTGTTTTTTGAACGAGCACGAAACGTATATACTACTTAATTCCTTTTAATTTTTTATTCTCTTATTTTCCCATCTTAAAACTCAAAACATAACATGATTTTTAAATACTGAGGTTCAAATAGATTAAATAGAAATTTAAACTATAATTAATATGTATTCCTATTATCTAATGACAATGTAATTTCAGCTTGGATTTGTAGAAGTTGATGTTACAAAATTGTTAAAAGATGTCTACGCACTTGAAAAGTTGTTTTAACTTTTTTTTAACAAGTACACTTTGATGTGCTTTTTGTAATACTTATCTGCAACTTGACGTTTTTAACTCCACTAATGTAGATTTTATAGACCGTTAGCTACAACAAGTTAACATATCGTTTATAATTTTTTTGTTTTGTTATATATATGTATATATAGAGAGAGATAGCGTTTGTAAATGTATTCGTAGGTGATGTATGTGTTACTTTTTTAATGCAGAACAAGTAGTTAATAACCATTTTGATTACATTTTAACTTTACTAGAAAATAGAAACAAAAATAAGGCAAATATTTCAATCAAGATTGAAACTTTAAATTTGAATGTAAAGAAAGTACTTTTCAATGCTAATCAAACTTTCTTCTTACTTGAATAGATATTTCTGAATATAAAACTCATAAATACATTATTTTAAAACACAGAGTCTTTACGTAGATAATAAATAGCACAGAGCGAAGTGTATAGGAATATCAAACTGAATATGTGTCAATTGCTGAAATTGTTAACACAAATGTAATTAAAAATTTCTTTAAAGATTGAAACTCGCGCCATAGAAATGTTACGGTTGTCTTCAGATTTAAAAACATTAGTGCGTTATATTTTGCTTCAAATTTTAATTTTCAGTTTAAAAATTCCTGTTTAATTTACCCATTAGTTGGTTCTTTAAAAACAAAGGCGTGGCCTAGTGCTAAATTATAAACTGTTAACCAGAAATTTTGGACCCGGGCTCGAGACATTAAAAACAAAACAACTAATCTCACTCATATTTCCATAATTTCTTAACCAGTATATAACTAACCGTTGAAATAAAATCATCGGTCACAATTGCTGCTACTTGATTCCCCTAAAAAAATATATAGTAATAGTAAACATTGCTTTTACATTTTTGTAATTGTTACATAGGCCTACTAGCTTTTAAAATTAATTTGAAGCATTTCATTTAGGTTTAGTAATGTCTGCGTGTACTGTAGCTGTTTTATAACAATAATAATTAGTTAAACCTACTTATACCCGAATACGCTCAGGAAGATGTATTCAAAGTTACAGTCAAGCCGTATATACGTTATATTTCAACACACAACAAATCTTAGCATGATAAAATTAACTTTAGTGGGTTTTAATATATACAATTCAGCGAGATTATATGTTTTTTTTTTCAAATCTTCCTGAATTTTGAGGTAGTATATCAGAAATGTTTACTGTATTTTAAGTTTTGACCAAGGTGTTCACATGTTTATGTTGCAAGTTTTATAGTAGGTGAAATTACTATTTTAATTTTATGCATTCTTGTATTGTCTCTTTGATGTGTTATTATAACACATTTTATGTGCTGTTATAAAATAATGTATCTCTACAGATGCTTCAATAAACCATGAATTTTTCAACAGAGCCCCGTGTGTGTTCGCCTTACATCTGTCAAATTCATCTGAAGAACAACACACCAGTAACTGCTGGGTCAATTATTTCTACATTCTATAGTGTTATGGAACGTAACGGCAGCCATTTTAATCTGACAACAGGAAAACGTGTAGCACCAGATGACCGAAGCTATCTTGTTATTGTAACGTTACAGGAGAGTGATTAGAGTAAAGGTATGTGTTGAAGACAGACCTAAAAAAAATATGTATGTAAGTTCAGCTAAAACATCTGTCAGTGGCTCAACTGTTGCTGACATGAAGAAAGGAGAAGAATATTTTACTTTAAAGTAATTGAGGCTGATGAAGGAGCTGTACTACAAGCTGGCAGTGGGTTCACTATTGTTAGTTTATAGATGTGTTATCGTATGTACTAATAAACAAAACTTTCATTATAATGCTTCGGTGTGTTGTTTATCGTATGTACACATTTTAAAAGAGAAATGGTAAGTCAGCTAAAGTGCTTTTAGTGATCTTCTGCCTATATAGTAGTCCGACTTCTGACAGCAAAGATGGGAAAACAATTTTTTTTATTTCGATTAATGTCTGTACCTAAAACTGCTAATAGCTTTTTAGAGGTAAATATATAAGAAGTAAACAAAAAATCGGGCATGTGAGGTGACATACTTGTAATAACTAAGCCTAAAGAGTTGTATACGAAAAAAGGCATAATGAAATCTATTAATAACATAGTCTGTTCTAGGTCCGCGGTTTGATGCATCGTTCAAAGACTAGTAAAAGACACATTAACAAGTTATGTCAAACACTAACACCAAGTACAGAGTAACACATATTATACCAAATTTTATTGCCAGTCTTTCTGATCTCCTGATATCGTCGGTCTGTTAGATATGTGTTCACATATACGGTAAAATATCTGATCTTGGTGGACCGTTTGGGGTTAGTCTATCTATACTTCGGGCTTAGACAATATAAATAAACACATCAGTGGGTGAGTGATTTTTGTGTTAATGATAAGAAATATACTTTATGAAAACTACAGTTGAGATTTGTATAATAACAATGATCTTAATGTCTAACTAATAATAAACAATTTAACATTATGGCATTTTGAAAGGGTTATATTCATACACTATAGCATATTTCATGGAGTTTTAAACGTATTCCTCGAGTTGATGCAACAGCACCCTATGAAAATGCCAACGGAAGAGATCCAGAATTTTACAATCTGGTTATATTTCTTATATACTTTATTTTTGAAATGATGTAGAAATAAACCAATGTTTAATATTATCATGTAGATTTAATAAACTAACTTGTTTTATTCTACTCCTCAACACTAATCTGTTACAGAAGTTATGAGCAGTCTACTGGTACAGCACTCAATACTTAAATATCTTATATATCAAAATATATAATTGACGCCAAAATACATTACATATATGATTATATCAACAGTAACTCATTTTATAGTCTAATATGTGTCAAATGAAAATAACGATTTTCTAAGGTTAGAATGTATTCAACTAAATTTATATAAAGATAAATAATTATTTTAGTTTAATGGATGTAACGATTTTTGTTTGTGTTGATGTTTGTTAATTTAAAGATAGTGTTACTAAATAGTGGAAAACATGCTTTTAATACGGATAATTTGTAATTTATTTATTAAACGAATGTAGTGTTTACAATTACAGATACTTGTAGTACAAATAACAATAATTGCAATTTTTATTTTACAAATGACTAACTTGGATTAAAAGCATACTTTTAATACATACGGCACATATTAATGATGTACAGTGAACATATTTTAACATTCGTCTTTGTGGAAGTTCATTTAATTTGTCTCAAGGGTTCAGATAACAGTTACATATTTAACAAGATAAATACATATTATTATTTTTTACAAACCAAACATATTCAAATACGTCTGTGCTCCGATACAGTGAAGGAAATGGTACATACTTATATTCTATAACGTTGGTCAAGTAGAAAACATAATTATTGAGCATATTAAATCAATTGAAACAAAACGATAACTAAACAAATATCATGTAAACCATTCAAGTGTTTGTAGACATGCAGTCTACACACATAGTAAGTTGTTCGCGTGTGTTTAACATGTTGCTTACATATTTTATTCTGTTAAAAATTTACCATCCACCATGTTTTGTGTTGTTCTTCTATAAACTAACGATAGTAAAACTACTGTAGCCGGATAATTTTGCGCCTAGATCTGCGTGAAACACTTCAAAGTAAAGTTCTTGACCTTTCTTCATGTCAACAACCACTGACCCACCAGAGCTAGTGTCGGCACATTTCACTTCTATAAACTTATAACACCTGCCTCCAGCCATCACATTAACTCCAATTTTTATATCTTTACATTCATGTAGAGTCACACAGACAAGATATAAACCATCATGTGGTGGTATAAATTTCCCTGTTCTTTGATTAAAATGTTGACCATTATATTCACGTACCTCTTTAAATTTTGAAATAATTGATCCATCACTGTCAGGTGTGTGACCAGCAAGCCTTACATGACATGCATATCTGTTACATACACGTGACTCTGTTGATTAGAAAACATGTATAATTTACATGTTTAATTCCACACATGCTCTGTCTATTTGATTCATAATATTTGTGAATTGTTATTTCATCAGTTTATGTTATTAACCCTAAACATAATCTCATTATATTTGTTTTGTATGCTGTTCAGAATGTAAGTAATAATTGCAAACCCAAATAAAACAATTATTTTGAAAAAATAAATTCTGTAAAATAATCCATATTGTTTACATAATTTTGTCTAAGACCACAAATTGAAACACTAGACAACTAGTTTAGTACGGTCCTCAGTTTTAGTGGTGTTAGTTTATCATGTCCACCGTATTGAAACTATGAGTATAGAAGATGACGTAATACGTCACTAAAAGTACAAAAAAAATGTTATAGCGTTATGTTATAATCATATATTACGTAAGTTTTTACATTATAAATCACGTTATTGTCTGTCTGCCTAACGAGCATCACGCGATGGTCTGCCTGGCTAACGAACATCACTTGATGGTCTGCCTGGCTGTATGATTTGGTTAGAAAAAAAACATAAAGGTAAACCTACCTAATAGATTCAAATCGTTGGTCAACTTTGAAATAGTATCTTCAATACTTTCAAGCTATAAACAGATTATATAAAAATAAGGAAAACATCAGTTAGTTACGTAGAACAGGCGTCGGCAACCTATTGAGACAAAAGAGCCAAAAGTTAAAATTTTCAAAATTTCCCCGTTTTGAAAGAGCCACTAACATTGTTATTTCAATCCTTTTTACAAGCTTTTATTTAACTCACTTCCTCTGTCGTCAGTCGACAGTCGACAGTCTGTCTGTCTAGATAGAAACGCAGGAGTGAAAATTCGGAAACTTCTACTTGACCGATACGATTCACATTTGACACGTGGGTCGAGACATGAAGACAATGCAATCTGAAACTAAATTTGACTTAATTGGATGCCTAATTAATTTTTTTATGAATTAATAAAAATTTGGACCGAATTAGTAGGCATGTCTAGCCAACCACACCACACGCGTCATCACCTTCAATAGCTGCGCCATCACGTAATGGCTGCGTTCAAAAACCATTGCGCGCCTACTGAACGTGATGTTCAGTAGGCGCGCAATGGTTTTTAGTCATGTAACTCTATTGTAAATAAAACATGTAAAGTACTGAAAAAAAATTCATAAAAAACGTTTTAATAACAAGCTTTTATGTAATGATGCACTAAAAAGTAGAAAATAAATTATAGACTACTATTGAAATAACTATAAAGAAAAGCGTGGGTCTCTTCTCAAATATTAGTAAAGGTATCCAATAGGTACTAAAGTACTAAAGTGACCCACGCTTTTCTTTATAGTTATTTAAATAGTAGTCTATAATTTATTTTCTACTTTTTAGTGCATCATTAGATAAAAGCTTGTTATTAAAACGTTTTTTATGAATTTTTTTTTAATTAGGACTAGGTAAATAAATGTGATTTTTTAATTAAAATAAATAGTTTTAAATATGAAATAATATTTATGTTTAATATTAATGTTTTGCCCGAGTATTAAACTTAATAATCATATAATATAACTATAGGACTATCCAAATCCACTTTAGAAGCTGTTAACTTTTTTTTTACGGATATCACATGAGGTGTCTGCCATTAGCCAACACCGCTAACTTCATTTAACTTATTTTCCACCCCACTAAACACAGGTTAAACTCGTACCCCACCGTCCAGTACACAGCTCGACGTAGGAAGCTAATAACTAAAAAAAACTACGTCACTCAGGTCAAATTAATGATTACTGACAGATAGGGAAATGCATTCTGGATAAAATAACATTCCCATTTAAAAACATTAGAAAACGTCGGCACTTGGGTGGGATTGTTACCACGGGGCTGTAGGGCTGGGCCTGTCAGCTGTCCGTGTACTTTCTACTCCACCTTGTCTCAATGTTCTCTGATATGTGTTTTAATTCTATTTAAACCTATTAATATTTGTGCAAGGAGCTGAAGGTTGCCGACCCCTGACGTAGAACATACAATAGCTGAACTGATTTTAACTGGGTATGGCAACTCTAAGAATATAAAATAATTTAAAGAATGTTTCAATTTTTAAATTGATTTAACTGCTCTATTCAAACAAAGTGTTAATAATTAATGCCGGATTTATCAACGTCGCATTTTAAGTTTAATAAAATTACTTCACAAATACCTTCGTTATTCTTTCTTCCCTTGTTTCCAAGTTCTGGTTAAAGATTTGAATCAGCTTGTCAATGGGCATCAATCTTTGTTGGAGTAGTTTGCACAGTACGTTTTGCTGAAGAGCAGAGTGTTATATAAAAGCGTTATAATTTTGCATATTGTATCTAACATAAACATGCGTCTTAAAATTAGTAATTATTTTAAAGTATAACTGCTGTTACTAAGTTGATTTTTCATTTAACCTGGTTATAATAAGCTATCTGGCGAGTGTGTGTAAAATTGTGAATACACATAATTAGCAACTTTACCTTTTCTAATTGAGTTGATGTATTACACAAAATTTTATCACACTCCACTTGTAGGGCAGCCATCAGATCCGAATGTCTTTTAATTTCTTGTGTTATACTGTCTATTTTGTCTGTGTAATCTTGAAACTCTTTATTTATTTTGTGTAAGTTGTTTTCATATTCTTTTATATCTTGAGACAGTTTCTCTAGTGTTTTGTTTGACTTGGTTTCTTTTTCTTTTAAACTTTCAATTTCTTTGTTCAGCTCCTTTACTTTGATATCTTGTTCACTCATTTGTTTTCTAAGGTTTTTAAAATTCTGATTTTGTTTTTTAGTCCGTTGTTCAATGTTTACCCCCATGTCATTCTGTTCTGTTACAAAGTTGTCTCTCCATTGTTTTATTTCTGATATGTCATCTGTAGACTTGTGTTGTGTGTCCTGTAGTGAAGATAGTGTTGTTTCAATATAGGCGAGTCTACGCTCTAGGTCAGGATGTTCTTCAACTGAGAATAGTCACAAATATAAGTTTGTAATTTAAAATGTCTGGAACCTTGATAAATAGGTTCTCAAAACAGCGTTAAACGTAGAAACGTTAATATAAAATATTTTAAAAATTAAAATAAAACAAAATGTTCAAGTTTTAACATTTCATACAATATAGTATGCTGCTGTTTAACTTGTTATACCAAATAAAACTAAGGCATACCCGCTGTATGTTTGTCTTGTGTGATGAGTTGACTTGGTGATTCTCCTGTGAGAAATGTTGCTGTTGTCTGTGCGTCAGGTTGTGGTAAAGATGGCGTTGGTTTGTTGACATCCTTGTTGTCTTCATCTGGTGGATTGGGGTTTAGAATTTTATTTTAGTTACAATTCAAGGAATAATGTTTACTTGTACATACACAACTTCTAGTAAGCTGCAAACTGTTATAATTTTTTACAATATTTGTTTTCAAATTTAGGAAATCAAATTTTATTGAAATTCATTTTCGCTTAAACATCAAATCTCTTCCTTCTGTTAAATTTTCCAGGTCTACATATTTACATATTAATTTATTTTAAATTGAACTAAGAAGTGTATACCGAATTTATAAATTGAAAGTGTAACATTAATTTTTAACAAAGGGGTTTAATGAAAAATCAGATAACATTCTATTAAGTTATTCTTTCTAACTCTATTTATGAATAAATAAAGTACTATAGTTAATTTTAAATCCTAAATGTTTACCTTATAAATTATAAATGTTAAAAATGTGTTAGTTTTTTCCTATATGTCAATCTCTAAGAAAATAAAATGTTGTGTGATAGTGGATTGAGAGTGAAATTATATCCCTTAATAATGGTATGTCCCATTTCTTTAAGGTAAATTGTAAGAGAAATTCTTTTCATTTTTCTCACACCTATTTTTTAGGCTACATGACAGCAGGCTTAGAGATTTTAAATTATAAAGTTAATTAAAAAACTGACCTGAAATATGTGACGTCACATCCAACAAGGCCGTGGCTGCTGTGTCCAGTTCTTGTGATAGCTCGATGTAGCTGACAGATGATTGGTCAGTTTTTTCTTCTAGCCACGCCTTACTTTTTGCAACAACCTGGTGATCACAAACATAAACATTATTTCAATATGCCAGGCTTGGTATGGCTTTTTTATGAGAAAATATCAAACGTAAAACACTTTCTACCGTCTAAATGTTACTTTGTTAGTTTTCAAATATTAATAAGTATATTAAGTTGAAATTTCTCTTTATATATATATATATATATATATATATATATATATATATATATATATATATATATATATATATATATATATATATATATATATATAATTAGCTTTATTTTACTTTTGGAAAATTTGTTCAGAGAAATTTAAAAAAAAAATAGTGTTATAACAGAAGAGCGGTATTAAATTACCAGTTGATTTAAAATGTTTTTATCTTACATTTTTCATAAGTTCAATGGTAGGTTCCAGAACTTGTATCTTTTCTTCCAAATATTTTATCTGTTTAGTAACAACCTTGACCTGAATTCGTGTAGGCATCTGGTTTAAAAATAGAATCTTCACTTATTACATTTTTTTGCTAGTCGCATAAGTCATTGTGATAGATCATAGAAGACAGAGACATTTGGTTTACTAACAAGGGTTAAAGAGGATATGTTTAGTCTATTATGCTTAAGACAGATGTGTTGAAATAATTTATGTTTCATGAAACATAATTAGGCCCTACATTGTAAAAAAAAGTAGAATGAGGTTTATCCGTAGTTCTTACGATCGTTGATGTAGAGATAGGTGTAAACATTTGCAGACGTATGTGTTAGCATCTGTGAAAATATACATTGCCACCCCCCCCCCCTTTACCGCATGATTGCTACAACACAGCAAAAAAATGCCAAGCTGTGATACAAAGGTGTGATACCAGATCGTGAAACAAAGGTGTGATACCAGATCGTGAAACAAAGGTGTGATACCAGATCGTGAAACAAAGGTGTGATACCAGATCGTGAAACAAAGGTGTGATACCAGATCGTGAAACAAAGGTGTGATACCAGATCGTGAAACAAAGGTGTGATACCAAGGTGGGATACAACATTGTGATACAAAGGTGTGATACAAAGGTGTGATAACAAGGTGTGATACCAGATCTTGAAACAAAGGTGTGATACCAAGGTGTGATACCAAGGTGTAATACAAAGGTGTGATACCAAGGTGTGATACCAAGGTGTGATACCAAGGTGTGATACCAAGGTGTGATACAAAGGTGTGATACCAAGGTGTGTTACCAAGGTGTGATACAAAGGTGTGATACCATGCTGTGATACAAAGGTGTGATACCAAGCTGTATTACAAAGGTGTGATACCAAGCTGTGTTACAAAGGTGTGATACCAAGCTGTGATACAAAGGTGTGATACCACGCTGTGATACAAAGGTGTGATACCAAGCTGTGATACAAAGGTGTGATACCAAGCTGTGATACAAAGGTGTGATACCAAGCTGTATTACAAAGGTGTGATACCAAGCTGTGTTACAAAGGTGTGATACCTGAATGTGACAAATGCCCGAGTTTCAGTGCAATGATGTTGTATAGGTAATTGCTATTTTAATTTCTTTTAATAAGAAGCAGGTTTTACTATAGGCCAAAAGCTGAAGTACTACAGGTTGAATACGTTTGTTATTAGCACGGTTCAGTAGACAAAATATTTTGTAATATTATTTCTTCTGTTGAGAATAATAAGCTTTTAATTGAAGTGAAAATAAGAAAATAAACTAAACTTACTTATATTAAAAAAAAGAGCAATTATTGATTAAAATGTGTAGGCTATGTGACTTCATAATCGTTATTCAGTTTATTTCAAAGATTATAATTATTTAAAATATATTTGTTTTAGTTGAAAACCCCTCCCTACATCCATTCCTGTATAATTTTTAGGTGATTTGATATAACATTTACATGTATGTGTTTATGTTAATTTTAACCTTGTAAAGTGTTTAAAGTACCCACTAGAACTCTCTTGATTTGAGATGACGTAGTCGACTCTAGCCCGAAATCCGAACCCGACACTTTCAGGTTATCACATGACATACCACACGACCACACCGTTCCAATGTTAAAGACTGAAAATGGTAACGGTCGACTTCAGCATTGATGTGAGTTACTTTAATTTGTGCTTTCACACGCGATGCTACAAATAGATCTTTATGTTATAACTGGGGTCTATGTTACCCGCAGTTATGCAGTGAGAGGGTACTCAATACCATTATGTTCCTCTTTAACCATTCAGTAGGTTTTCCAAGAGATTCAACATAGAACAGGACGACATTAACGTAGATATATGATTGGACAGGATGACAGCAGTTAACTCAATAGTTTTTACACTATAAAAATACATAGGACGACTTGAACGAACTATAATGAGACTTGACAACACTACGACCTCACCCTAACACATCTTCATTCGTTTATTATATCTTTCGCACCAATAGTCGTTCACATTTACACACCTGATCAAAAAAACATCATAACACTTTACTTGAGACTAAAAGTGAACATTTTATTATGTAGCTGAATTTTAAATTCAGTTTCTTTTTCACCAAAATGTTTCTGCTATGTTATTAATTAAAAATGAAAATATCTACTAAAGATCGAATTTATAAAATAGACCTCATTTAGCGCTTTAAGTTAATTTTGTCAGCGAATGCGGGAATTTAAAAAAAAATGTCGGCGATGTTTGTTTCATAGTCTGTTTAAAAACATCGCTATTTATACTGCCACTGTATGGTGTAATCCATCTCAATGTATCACGGACTACATGTACATAACCTGTTATATGTGTATTGACATATAAAAATATTCAAGATAAATCATCCGATATAACCTTGCCCTATCGTTTGTTGATTATAAAGTAAATAGATGGGAGTTGGAAAACAAGCTAACAAAACTATATATATATATAACATTCTTAAGATATATATATATATAAATATTTATATGGGTTGTGTGTTAATTTACTGATACAACGATAGTTAATAAAAAATAAGGGTTTTTAATGTAGAAAAATTGAAGACTTTTTTAATTGAAGGAATGTAATGATCACAATAACAGTTACTTCCAGTAGGCCTATAGAAAAAACATTTTTTTTCTTGACGAATTCAAAATTTGGACTAGCTTTTTTAATACTTATGATAAATATTTATTTTCTCTAGTAAACGTATTCAAGCCTTCGTTTTTTAAATAGTTTATTTTATTGTGTCAAAGTTCTAGATTTTAATTACATATTCAACAAGAACAATACGTTCATCTATAACACATAAAATGTAGAAATGCAAATTAACAGATTTTTTTTAATCATACACCTAGCGCTCACATACAGAGAAGATGATGATGGCAATAAATTAGAATGAACTGTGTAATAATAACTAAACAAATAACATATAAACCATTGTAGTTTATGTAAACAAGTAGTGTACATTCATAATAAGTTGTTAGCATGTGTTTACTATGTTGGTTACATATTTTATTGTTTTGAGAATTTACCATACACCATGTTTTGTGTTGTACTTCTATAAACTAACGATAGTAAAACTACTTATCAAGGATAATTTTGCGCCTTGTTCTGCTTGAAACACTTTCAGGTAAAGTTCTTGACCTTTCTTCATGTCAACAACCACTGACCCAGCAGCGCTAGAGGCGGCACATTGCAATTGTATAGCAGTACACCACATGTCTCCAGTCCACACACCAACTATAATCTGTTTAAATCCCCATTCATTTAGAGTCACACTGACGAGATATAAACCATCATGTGGCGATACAAATTTTCCTGTTGTTCGATTAAAATGTTGACCGTTATATTCACGTACTTCACTAAATGTTGAAATAATTGATTCAGCACTGACAGGTGTGTTATTAGCAAGCTGTACATAACAAGCATATCTGTTACATACACGTGACTCTGTTAATTAGAAAACATATGTATGATTTACATGTTTAATTCCACACATGCTCTGACTATTTGTTCAATAATATTTGTTAATTATCGTATTATTAGTTTTATGATAATAACCCTATACATACAATCCTTATATATGTTTTGTGTGTTGTTCAGAATGTAGGAAAAAAGGGCAAACCCAAATCAATCCATTTTTAACAAAAAATAAATTGTGTATAATAATCCATATTGTTTACATAATTCTGTCAAAGACCATAAATTAAAACACTAGACCACTAGTTTAGTACGGTCCTCAGTTGTAGTGGTGTTAGTGTATCGTGTCCTATGTATTGAAACTACGTGTGTAGTAGGTGACATAATACGTCACAAAAAGTACAACAAATATTATTAATATATATGTATGTCGTAATCACCCAGTCCTTATGTGTTCATATTATAGTTTATATTTGGTTTATTTTGTTAAACTTATAAAAACGTAATTAAATCAATGGTAAGATTAGCACAATTAACCTTTATCATTGCTGAATTCATGTTACAGTAGAATACTTAGATATTCAGGTGTTAATCAACGAAACCGTTATTAATGTTTTCAAGTTATCATTTTATTTTGGATTTAATTCACGGCTCGCATACGACTCCACATAAGACTCCACATAAGACCACTGTAGGTCGCACCCGACATATCAGGTGGTGTAATGTACCAGGTGAGGAAACAAACACCTGACGGAAACCCACGGGTCTAGAGACTGGCACTATGGGTGAGTAAAATGTTCCATTCTTTATCACGTTATTGTCAGTCTGGCTAACGAACATCACGTTATGATCTGTCTGGCTAACGAACATCACGTTATGGTCTGTCTGGCTAACGAACATCACGTTATGGTCTGTCTGGCTAACGAACATCACGTTATGGTCTGTCTGGCTAACGAACACCACGTTATGGTCTGTGTGGCTAACCAACATCACGTTATGGTCTGTCTGGCTAACGAACATCACGTTATGGTCTGTCTGGCTAACGAACATCACGTTATGGTCTGTCTGGCTAACGAACATCACGTTATGGTCTGTCTGGCTAACGAACATCACGTTATGGTCTGTCTAACGAACATCACGTTATGGTCTGTCTGGCTAACGAACATCACGTTATGGTCTGTCTAACGAACATCACCTTATGGTCTGTCTAACGAACATCACGTTATGGTCTGTCTGGCTAACGAACATCACGTTATGGTCTGTCTAACGAACATCACGTTATGGTCTGTCTAACGAACATCACGTTATGGTCTGTCTGGCTAACGAACATCACGTTATGGTCTGTCTGGCTAACGAACATCACGTTATGGTCTGTCTGGCTAACGAACATCACGTTATGGTCTGTCTGGCTAACGAACATCACGTTATGGTCTGTCTGGCTAACGAACATCACGTTATGGTCTGTCTGGCTAACGAACATCACGTTATGGTCTGTCTGGCTAACGAACATCACGTTATGGTCTGTCTGGCTAACGAACATCACGTTATGGTCTGTCTAACGAACATCACGTTATGGTCTGTCTGGCTAACGAACATCACGTTATGGTCTGTCTAACGAACATCACGTTATGGTCTGTCTAACGAACATCACGTTATGGTCTGTCTGGCTAACGAACATCACGTTATGGTCTGTCTGGGTAACGAACATCACGGTATGGTCTGTCTGGCTAACGAACATCACGTTATGGTCTGTCTGGCTAACGAACATCACGTTATGGTCTGTCTGGCTAACGAACATCACGTTATGGTCTGTCTTGATAACGAACTTCTTTTAACAAGTGGTTATGTCCGTTTAATAGAAAGGCAGATAGTGAAATATTTAAATATAATTTGAGAGATTAAGGGTGAAATTTTAAAAATAGTTAACAAAACGTGAAAAACATTTACCGATTAGTTATCATTGAGAATTTTTTGATAGCTTATACTATTGTTATAGTTAAACGAGAAAATCAAAAGGTAGAATTGTCATAAAATCACAATTGTTATATAAGTATGATTAGAAATAATCTTTTCTTTCAAAGCAAACTTACCGATAAGATGGAAATCGATGGACAACTTTGAAATAGTATTTTCAAGTTCGCTAAGCTAAATTCAAATAAAATAAATAACTGAAATAATTACATTATCTACAAAGACTATCATATATGACTGGTTCAGCTATTCCATAGATTATGTCAAATTTTAAGAAAAGAAAATATTTAACGTATTTTCTTATTTTAAGTATTAAATTATTTTTCTGTAAATTAAAAAAATAACAGACATATGTAGTCTAATAACAGACTTTTAAAGCGTAATATATGATGTATCAGTGTTGTAAATTATTTTTATGCAATCATTACAAATATACCTTCTTTATTCTTTCTTCCCTAGTTTCCAAGTTCTGGTTAAAGATGTGCAAGAGTTTGTCGATCGGCATCAACCTTTGTTGTAGGAGCTTGTACATCACACTGTTCTAAAGACCGACGATCATAATTGAAGATTTATTCATTTTAATATTTTTGTTGTATATTAAAGCTCACATACAATAAGCATTTATATAAAAGTTATAATTATAGGTTAATTTGTCAACTGCCCCTTTTAACAATTTGAAGTAAATTAAATGGTACGAAAAACAGCAATTTGTAAATTTACCTTTGATTGCAACTTTTCAAATTGGGTTGATGTTTTGACAAAGCTTTTATTATTTTCATCTTGTAAAGAAACAATCAAATCAGAATGGTTTTTAATGTCTTCTCTCATTTTTTTTTTAGTATAGTCATTTATTTATACAGAAACTGACCACAATAAATATCCTGTACAAATATATATAGTAGTTCATGCCTAAATATTTTGTATACTGTCAGTCTGTGACCACAAAAATAGATCCCAAAATTCGTTTTCATTGTAAAAATTTGTTTATCAGCTGTTTGTGGCCATCATGAGCATGCTCTTGGTTGACTACTGTTAAACTTTCTCTTCTTTAACACCATCAGCAAAGAAATACACAAAGGGTATTTCATCTGTTTCACCAGCTGGGGCTTCCCATCTGACTAAGGCAATGCTTCCATCAGGATTACTAGAAGATCCTGTGTAAAACTCGTAGTCGAAATTTGCACAAACTATCTTGAATGTGTTTTGAATCTCTTTCCGCCATGCGTCAACATCAAATTTAGCATCATTCTCCTTCTTGTTCTCTTCTATACGTTTGACAAAATCCTTAAAATATGCTTGGAATTCTTTCTTTGACCCAAAAGCAGTAGGCATAAGCCTGTTATCTAGCACAACATCAATGCCAGATGTGGAGTTTTCATCTGCACCTTCCTCTTGCTCTTCAGCACTGGGATTAGCACCAAGTAAAGAATCATCAACCTTGTCTGAACGAGTGACATATTTTCCTTTAATTTTGTACAGGCCATCCTTTAGTTCTATTGGGTAAGTATCTGTGAAAAGTTCATCTCCAGTAACGATACACTTGTAAACTCTCATTTTGGATGATGGTAATGGATTTGTTTCAAGACTAAAAAGTCTACTAATGCACGTACTCTTTAGGAGATGAGCTAATGTAATGTCTTCTCTCATACCGTCTCTTACATCTGTATTAGCTTGCATCTCTATGTTTATTTTATGTAATTTGTTTTCATATTCTTTCATATCTAGAGACAGTTTCTCTAGTGTTTTGTTTGACTTGGTTTCTTTTTCTTTTAAACTTTCAATTTCTTTGTTCAGCTCCTTTACTTTGTTATCTTGTTCACTCATTTGTTTTCTAAAATTTTTAAAATTCTGTTTTTGTTTTTTAGTCAGTAGTTCAATGTTTACCCCCATGTCACTCTGTTCTGTTACAAAGTTGTCTCTCCATTGTTTTATTTCTGATATGTCATCTGTAGACTTGTGTTGTGTGTCCTGTAGTGAAGATAGTGTTGTTTCAATATAGGCGAGTCTACGCTCTAGGTCAGGATGTTCTTCAACTGAGAATAGTCACAAATATAAGTTTTTAATTTAAAATGTCTGGAACCTTGATAAATAGGTTCTCAAAACAGCCTTAAACGTAGAAACATTAATATAAAATATTTTAAAAATTAAAATAAAACAAAATGTTCAAGTTTTAACATTTCATACAATATAGTATGCTGCTGTTTAACTTGTTATATCAAACAAAACTAAGACATACCCGCTGTATGTTGAACTTGTGTCTTGAGTTGTCTTGTTGATTCTCCTGTTAGAAATGTTGCTGTTGTCTGTGTGTCAGGCTGTGGTAAAGATGGCGTTGGTTTGTTGACATCCTTGTTGTCTTCATCTGGTGGATTAGAGTTTAGAATTTTATTTTAGTTACAGTTTAACTTAAGGGATAATGTTTAATTGTATATAGAATATTTCTAGTATGTTGCAAAGTGTTTTAATTTTTACAATATTTTTTTTTCAAATTTAGGAAACCAAATTTTATTGAAATTATAATTCGCTTAAACATCTAATCTTTTCCTTCTGTTAAATTTTCCAGGTCTACATATTTACATACTAATTTATTTTAAATTGATTTACAAAATAATTTATTTTCAATTGAACTAAGAAGTGAATATCCAATTTATAAATTGAAAGTGTAACATTGATTTGTAACCAAAGCGTTTAAAGAAAAATCATATAACATTCTATTAAGTTATTGCTATCTAACTCTCTTTATGAGTAAATAAAAAATTATAAATGTTAATTATGTGTTAGTTTGTTCCTATATGTCAATCACTAAGAAAATAAAACGTAGTGTAATAGTGGATCCAGAGTGAAAATAAATACCTTAACAATAGTATGTCCCATTTCTGTAAGGTAAATTGTAAGATTCTTTGCATTTTTCTCAAACAAAACGTTTAGGCTACATGACAGCAGGCTTAGATATTTTAAATTATAAAGTGAATTAAAAAACTGACCTAAAATATGTGACGTCACATCCAACAAGGCCGTGGCTGCTGTGTCCAGTTCTTGTGATAGCTCGATGTAGCTGACAGATGATTGGTCAGTTTTTTCTTCAAGCCACGCCTTACTTTTTGTAACAACCTGGTGATCACAAACAAAAACATTATTTTAACTGGCCACGTTTTGTAGGGCTGTTTTATGAGAAAATGTTAAACGTAAAACACTTTCTACCGTCTAAATGTTACTTTGTTGGTTTTCAAATATTAATAAGTATATTAAGTTTAAATTTCTCTTTATATATATATATAAATATAAATATAAATATATATATATATATATATATATATATATATATATATATATATATATATATATATATATATATATATATATATATATATATATATATATATGTATGTATATGTATAATTAGCTTTATTTTACTTTTGGAAAATGTGTTCAGAGAAATTTTAAAAAAAATTGTGTTATAACAGAAGAGCGTTATAAAATTACCAAGTGATTTAAAATATTTTTATCTTACATTTTTCATAAGTTCAATGGTAGGTTCCAGAACTTGTATCTTTTCTTCCAAATATTTTATCTGTTCTGTAACAACCTTGACCTGAATTCGTGTAGGCATCTGGTTTAAAAATAGAATATTCACATATTACATTGTTTTGCTAGTCTCATAAGTCAATGTGATAGATAACAGGGGACAGAGACTTTTAGTTTAATGCCAATCCTTAGTCTCTTTTGCTTTGGACGGACTTGTTGCAAGAATTTATATTTCATTGAACATAATTAAACAGGTAAAATAAGAATAGCATGATGTATAATCGTTTAACGGTCGTTGATGCAGAGAGACAAGTGCAAATATCTGTAGATCTGAAGACACGTGCACTAGCACCTGTGCAAATATTTATGTACACCCTTCTACCCCCTCCACCTACCGTATGACGGCTGCAACACAGCAAAAAATTATCAAGGTGTGACTCGAGAGGTGCACGATTTATGTAGAAATGATTTTGTTTGCAGTTTATAACTAAATATAAAGATTTAAATACACATTTATATAGAAGGTAAAACAAAATGTAACGTACTTTGGTTATTTTTAAGATTTTAGGGATACTTTTCGTTGTGAATACTATATTTGAGGGTAGGGGCGTTGTCAAGAATTTTGTTCGCGAGTATTTGTAAGCAGATACGACTGTTGTCGATGTAGATACTTCAAGTGAGGATATTTTAGACGTGTTAACAATGTAAACTAATACCTCAGTTGGCTACTGCTTGTGTTTGAAAACATAAAATACATACTACGTATCGAAACTTGTCAAATGTTGTCTAATTGACTTAAACTGAACTGAAAATACAAACCATGCGATAAATAAAATGGCAACAAATCACATCGATAGTTTTACAAAATTGCCTTAAATTTTAAGACAGTCATTACCCTGTCTACGACACGCTTTTAATTATTTTTATTAAATAATTACCTATTACAGCGTTTAAAAGTGTTATTCTATGAAAATATTTCTATTATATATATATATATATATGTATATATATATATATATGTTACTTTATACATTACTTATTACACGACAGTATTTACATATTTTTTACACAAACCTACAATTATAAAAGGTAGAAAGGTGAAACTGAAAGTTATTAACGGGAAAATCCGCTATTATAAAAATACCTTCCTTCAGGTTATAAAGATGGCGACAACACAAGACACGTACTAGATCTGCTGTCTTGTCTTCAACTAAAACATTTAATTAAGGTAACACGCACAAAAATTAAACACACTATCTTATTATATATTTATCTGTAGTAGGTGCCATCTTAATGCTTTCACAACTATTGAAAGAAAGAGAAATTCAAGTACATTTTAAAATTATTTTTAAAAAATATTACGCTTCATAAAAAATGTATTAGACTAGTAGTATTATATTTTTAATAAATAAAACATACACTTTTCTACATACTTTGTACCTTTATGGTTATCAGTAATGTATACATATTTTTTAATGGTATGTAAATTATATTTTTACACTTACTTCAAGGATAACTGCAGGAAATTTTACAGCTAGATCTAGATCTAAAATCCTTCTACAAACTGCTACGCTGCTCATGAAACCGAAATAACTGAACGGGAAATCCCGGTATTAACTAAAGAGTTGACGTCACGTTCCAAGGGACAGAACAGTCGCTTTCACATTCGCCTGACCCAAACACTTTAAGGTAATTCACAATATACAGGGGCTTAACTGTCATACCGCAATACGGGTGTAGAGGGGTGGGGGGGGGGGGCGTATTCCGAAAAAAACAACAAATATATTTTACACCTTTTTTAAACATATCTACTACAGCAGTGGTTGTTCTACATTATGTAGCACACACTGTCGCTTAGAGAATAATCTAGATTAGTTTTTGTGTGAAAGTTTGGCAAACCTTCTAATCATTTACATAACTTATCACTCCGCTTTAAATAGTATAATAGGGGAGTACAAAACAAATTAAAAAGCAATTTCTTCACTTAATTGTTAGTAAAATAAGGAATACTAAAGACTGACACAGACATAAACAATGATATTTTATATATCTTTTAGTTAGTGAGAACAAATTTTATTATAGAAAGCAAATTAATTATTATTTTTTTTAAACGGCCAATGTGAAAAAAGGCATACATGCCTATTGCTTTTACCTTTATTGAATACATTATTTTCTTATTTACAATATATTTAAAAGCTTGTTGTTACGTTTTTAAATCTTTGTTTATTTGTTTAAACTGTATCAACTATCTTTCGTATTTTCTCTCTATGAGTGCCATGAAAACAATCAATTTTCCAACTACCAGCTAAAAGCATTAAGTTTGTTGGTCTTGTCATATTTTAAGACGGTACAAATCAACAATTAGTCCCCGGGTCGATGTTTTATCGTAAACTCCAATAGTTGATGTGCTATTATGAACCCCAACAGTCGATGTTTTATTGTGAACCCCAACAGTTGATGTTTTATTATGAACAGTCTAAAAGCGTATCATACATTAGGGATAGTTAAGGTGGATGCTAGGTTGAGTCGTTTATTTCAAAAGAAAACACTTTCTACACCTAGGAATACAGAGCATACAAAACAGAGGAATTATGTTAATAAGTTAAATAAGACATTGACTGTCGAAGTTTATGTATGATTTATTACATTGAGATATTCCATTATAAATTCACTGACTTAAGAAAACCTACGTTTAATTATATTATTTTGCATGTTACAGTTTACATTGAGACATTTGATCAGATATTCTAAAACTAAAAATTAAAAGATCATTTTAATTACACCATTTTCTACGTCGCAGTTTACATTGAGATACTCTATCGAAAATACAATGAGGTAAGAAACTTTTAATTATATACTTTTGTATTTATGCACTACCCTGCACACAAACATTAAAATTAGATCCGTACTTTGAACACCAACCTAGTTACACACAAAAAGGAAAAATGTTGTTCACAAGTTTGTAGAAATGTGTTATGTTATTTTTATTTTTTTGCCTACACTATAGTCTACACATTGTCTATGTACATTTTAATGAGATTATAGGGTCACAAATATTGATAATTAATAGCTGATGTATTTATAAAGAGTATATTTAAAGGAAACAATTACATTAAATTAGTTTATATTTTCACACAGATGGCCGCATCGATTCCTATAAAGGAGCAATTAGCTCAATTGTTGAAAAATCTGGACGAGATGAATAGTTTGTTGAAAAATAATTTAAGTGACTTCGATCAACAGGTAAGCACATCTCATAGTACGATATATTCACAAAACATTAACTTATCTAGAACATTATTAAGCTACTTAAAAAATACAAACGCCTAAGCCTGTTACTAAGAGCTATTTATTATTTGTGTTGATTTTCTCTCATCATAACTGACACTGAATTTCAGGTATATAGTTGTTTTTAAATTTGGACTTATTTTTTCTGCAAATTACAGTATGTCGCGAAAACGCGACATCGGGCACTTACGGACCGAACAGTATTTTTTTTTACTATTTTTACTGTCACGTGTTTCTCTAAATATCCACGCACAAACAATAGAATATAACAAACTAAACATACGGACATGCAAGGAGATGTAGAATCACTTGCAAAATGTACTTTATTAGCTCAGGCATAGAGTTACATAACTCTGCTGCACCTGCTCACTGTCTAACTCTTATGAATGGGTATTTCGAAGCCTTGCTGTCGTAGTTCTACTACACTTCAGTAACACACTACATATGAAAGGACTTCCTTCAATGTGTAGAGCCTTAGTTGTCCCCGGTTACGTCATTTTCGTGAACTCTTATTGAAGGTCAACTAATAAAGACGCATATTTCTGACAGTGTTCAGCAATTGTATATTCGTACATGCTCAATGCAGCTGATGTGGGTACTTAGTGTCACTGCTGTGGGTACTCAGTGCCACCGGTGTGGGTACTCACTGCTATTGTTGATGGTACCCTATGTTTCCGATTCGTGCTACGGCTATTAAGCTCGACTGATTCTGCTATTGATTACCAATGACAGTGCTGTAGCTACATATTGCCACTGGTATGTGTACTCAATGCTGAAACAGTGGGTACTGAGTGTTGAAGCCATGTGTACTGAGTGCTGAAGCTGTGGGTACTCACTGTTGAAGCTGTGGGCACTCAGTGTTACTGCAGTTGGTTCTTGTTGTCACTGCTGTGGGTACTCAGCGCTGGAGCTGTTGGTAATCGATAACGTTGATGTGGGTACTCAGCCTTAGCAGTGGGTACTCTGTATCACTGTTGAGTGCTTAGTGCTCAAACTGTGGTTGCTCAGTGTCACTGATGTTGGTACTCAGTGCTGGAGATGTGGGTACTCAATACCACTGCAGTCGGTACTAAATGCCAGTACAATGCCACTAATGTGGGTATTCAATAGCACTGCAAAGGGTATGTTTGTCAGTATTCAACCTTACTGTGTTTATTACGGGGTGTAAGTCTTTGTTCAGTGTTATTATTGTCAAGGTCACTGTAAAGACCTTTCTTTGGTGGTATCCAGGATAGTGGTCCACCACCTCACTTCCTGTTGTCTAGTATGTTTTTTATGTTCTCCTAATATTTTACAATATTATTTCAAAGCTAAATTCGTTATATTGTACCCAGCAACATGATCACATTATCCCAGCATCGTTTTCTCTCCATATGCGAATGTCAATGAAACATGTGAACTCTACTTCACCTACCACATGGACCGTAACTTTCTAAAGTGCACATGTATATATAGACAAAGACTATATTGTATATCTTTAACTTATTTATAATCTTACTTGAATAAATGACAGCTTGGCGATGCATCGTGTTTCGTTATACCTGTTTGGCACCCAAGTTCCATTTTATGTCTTATTGCCGGATGTCGCGAAAACGCGACAAACCGTAATTAGCAGATAACTTCAAAAATCATTATCATATGTGATTTATACTGTTTACATACATAAAAGAGTGAATAATAAAGCTATTAGTATTTTTGTAGCAAAAAAGAATCACCTGTTTAGTAATAATAATCAATGTAATTAGGCTGAATTCACGAAGTGAAAAAAATTACGATGCAGCAGTAGGATAAATGTACCTATGCACAAATGATAAGCGATAAATCGGTATTAAAAGTTAATGCATATATTTTTGCTAATGGGTGATATGAAATTTTATTTTCCATCCACATTCCTTCTGTAAATAGATGTATACATGGTAGTGGAATTACTTTAAACACCCAATCCAAAAATGATGAATATTTTGAATTTAGATTTTTTTTTGCTTTAAATTAAATAGCACATTAATCTTTAAATATTTCAATCCACGTCTCTGTTATGTCATGTCTAGGTAAAACAAGCAACACTGGAATGGCTGGATAATCCATCAGAAGCGAAAATAGATTTTAAAGAAGTGGTTTCTATGGTAACAACAGTAAATACTGCCCTACTTGAACTTAAGCAAACGATTTCTGGTAATATTATAATATGTAATAGTGTATTACTTTTTGTTTTTATTTACTAAATTTGATTAATAATTTAGAACGATCAAAAACAATTGACAAATACAGTAAAGATAACGATACATCACTAAACTTTAATTATTATACATTTTGTCTTCATTGACTACGTCGTCCATTTAAAATAATTTCATCCTATGGATTGTAATATACATCGGTATATGTAAAAACTATTGTTTGTTTTCTAAAATTCAAAATATTCTTATTGGAATGATAACACATGGTTTAAAAGCCGTTTTAATATTTCGAATCCTTAAACCATATTTGTTCCACATGTCTAAAAGTTTCCTGCACCAAGTATCAAGCAATGGCTGCTGGAGATAAGACAACACAAGAGAATAAAAGTGTTGACTCTGTACACGATGCACATGATTTTGAACTTTCTATGGCAGGTAAAACTTTAACTTTACTTAGCGAAAAAAAACGAAATAATTGTAAATCGTAATTGTAATACGTACCATATATATATATATATATATATATATATATATATATATATATATATATATATATATATATATATATATATCAGTTCACCACTTCTTCATTGCATGCATTAGCATAATCCGTACCACGTTTAAAAGTAACTACTTTACTTTTGTCTTTAGTTTGACCTATTTTGATTATTTAGCCTTCACCTAGAATATGCTAACATAACTAATTTTGACAAGTTGCAGCTGATTTAAGTAACAATCTGGAGCAGAGAGTAGAACGTCTTGAAACAACGCTATCTTCACCGCAAAGTAGAAATAAAGAAAGTGTAGATGAATTGACAGAAATAAAACAATGGAGGGACACATATACAAAAGAACAAAATAATATGAAGGAAGAAATAAAACAATTGGCTCTAAAGGAAAAGCATAATTCTAAGCAATTCAGAAAGCAAATTAACGAACAACAAATTATAAGGGATGAGATGAACGAAGAAATGAAAAAATTGAATGAAATAAAACAATGAGGAAAACACTAATATTAGAACATAACACTATGGCGAAAAAACTTGAAGAATTGGCTCAGAAAGAAACAGACAATAAAGAAAAGACTCGAGAGCAAATAAAAGAAACCAAAACCAGAATAAATAAGTTAAATAAAGAAATTGAAACCCTCAAAGAAAAAGAATCAAACACAAGACAAGCACTAGATATCACGCATACAGAGTTGAATAAATTTGATATTATATTAAGCAAAATAAATCAAGAATTGGAAATTCACACAAATAAAAAAGAGATATTACAAAAAGAAATAAAAAGTCATTCTGATGTTATATCCAACTTGAGGGAAGAAGGAAAAAAAAACAAAAATACGGAAACCAAATTAGAAAAGTTAATGTCAATGGTTTGTACTTATTTAGTTTTTTGAACACATATGATATTTTATTAAATGGTTTAGTTGTTTGTTTTATATTAGTTAATAGCTACACATTTTAATAACTAAAAACTTGCTCTTTTGCACTGTGTTTCCATTTTATTTGTGAACATGATTGTATTATTCTACTTCTAGCAGTGTCACGTCAAAGATCTTACAACAAAGACTGATGCCCTTTGAAAGTTTAATTCAAAAGTTTAATCAAAACCTGGCTAGTAGACAGATAAACAAACAAAAGGTAAAGTGTTTAGTATCTAATGCGATTTTTCACATTGAGAGTCTACAAATCGCATGTATCTACGACATGCACTTGTGACAGAAGTATTGCTTGAGACTAATATAAATATATTAACAATAGAACAATAAAAATATAATCACTTTTTGTAGGTTCAAAAGTTTCTTTTTTTTCTGTTGTAAATTCGTAAAAAAATCAATTGTAAAGAAAAAGGGGTCGGCGTGGTTGAGTCAGAAAAAGCTCATGGTTGCTAAACCAAAATGACTCGAGTTCAAACCCTCGGGCAGATAGGGCTCGTTAGCTGGAGAGACAAATCCAAAATCCAACAACTGCTTCCTTGTATTTTGTTCTTGGTTGGACAAAGGCTATGGAAGCAAATCCAAAACGAAAAGCAGACTGAAACCGGAGTCAATGGCCTCAACGGCACATAACCAGTTGACACGTATCCTTAATTGTGATGGAGGCGTGGTCGAGTCGGCAAAAAGCTCATGGTTGATAAATTCGAAAAAAGTCTCGAGTTCAAACCCTCTGGCAGATAAGACTTGATCCCTTCAAACACTAGAAAGTAAGAACGAAGAAGAAGAAGAAGAAATTGTAAAAAAAAAAGGATACAATTTGTATAATGGCTTGATGCCATCTTTTATTTTTAGCTTGCAACCCTGGAAAATGATATTTTGAAATTGTCAAATGATCTAGATTCAATTAGTAAGTATGTTACGATAAACTCCTTTTACAATAATTACAAGCCATTGGTACCCGTTAAACGTGAGATATAGGCCTATATTTTTTAAATGGTATAATTGGTTGAGAATATATTGCTTTATATATATATATATATATATATATATATATATATATATATATATATATATATTTATATATATATATATATATATATATATATATATATATATATATATATATATATATATATATATATATATATATAAAGCAATGAATGTCTGTGTTTGTCCGTCTGTTTATCTTCTATGCATTACAACATCTTTCATCCAATCTACATGAAACTTTGGGAAGTTGTTGAGAGGGAGGCAACTGTGAAAATAAATTTTCAAATTTACAGAAATGGCGCCCCGGTAGCGCGCGGTTTTATTTTTCTCTATTTACGGTATATAAAAATAAAAGTCGAATGCGGTTTGACAACGTTCATCTGATCGCCATGTATCTTTGTGGAGGTGGGGGGGGGGGGATATGGGAGAAGGTTTCTGCTAATTTTGGCGCCCTGGGTTATCATGTTAGCACCATGGTGCCTACGTTATTTTTAAATAGCCAGGGGCCGTAAGCAACGCCCCTGCGGTAGAGTAATCAGGTGTTCTCGTGAGCGCCCTCTACGTCCCCGACACTTAGGAGGTCAGTGATAAAAGGTGATATTACGGTGAATGATTAAAGTACACTCAAGGCTTTCATACAGCACGCTGGGCGATAGTGTAGGTAAACTCGTGTCTCGATAAATATGATGAAAGCGCAGGCATTGTTTACACTTAAATAACTCAGTTTTAACAAACAAGGTAAGACGTCTAAAAATATACGATTGGTAAATCAGTCATGAAATGCTACTAATATATCGTCAGATTTTTGTGTGTCTTTTATGCATTGCTACACTTTTCGTCAGATCGCCATGAAACTTTGGGAAGATGTTGATAATACTCCTGGTGAGGTTTCTGCGTTTTAAAACGTTTTAAGTAGGGCTATTGTCGAGTGAAAACATAATAAGTGTCTGGGAACGAGAACAAAAATTAAAACAGGAATAAAGAGACGTACACACAGACACACACAAAGACACACATACATAGAAAAAAGACATCGTTACACACAACACAAATATTGGCATATGGGTCATTCGTAAATGACGTCACGATTTTTTGGACGATTTTTACCTCCCCCCTCCCCTCCGTCACACGTCGTCACAAAAAGCCAGACACCCCCTACAGTGACGTCACACCTCAGCCTACAACACCCCTCAGAATTGCAGTTGAATTTTTTTTAAAACATCGATATTTTTTTCTAAAATCTTGCCTGAACTCTGTAAAAATAGATTATTTTAATCAAATCCTATTACAATTTATTAAAACAGTTTTCTAAAACGCGAAATAGTATCTAAAATTCGTTTTTTATTATTGCTTTTTTAAAATGCAAAAATGTGACGTCGCACCATGTGACCCCCCCCCCCCCCCCCTCCTCCCCCTCATCACACACCGTCACAAAATTACGGACCCCCCTCCCGGGGTGACGTCATTTATGGACGACCCCATAACAAACACACAAACAAAACGTATGTTTCAACATATTATACAATCTTGTAAGTTTATCTGTTAAGGGTTAATACAAGAAATTAAAAAAAAAGGTTCGTAATCGTTAGGCGATCGAATGATATTCCCCTTTTTTCTAACTCTCTTTGTCGCCCCACTCCCATCAAGTTTTATCCAACGATTACTTAATTACTTAAAATGAGACTTGTATACTACATAAGTGTATAAATATGAGTGTATCCCTTTCTTTAATGTCAATGATAACGGATGTTAAAAACCCAGGACAAGACATCAAAAGCAACTCTGCTGTGACTTTAACTCTACAAGATGAAGGGAAGAAAAATGTGGCCCATACTACAGACCTTTTAGTAGCTTTAACTACAAAGGTATCCTCTTTACTTTCTCGTATATACGAAGTAGGCTATAGAGAAAGTATTGTAATCGTGCAAAAAAAATCGAGATTTTTGCTAATCTCGACGTTTTACACCTCCTTGAGTCGGAAAAACATAGTTTTGCAATCTTGTCCGTATGTCTGTGTGTGTGTGTGTGTATGTGTGTGTGTGTGTGTAAACACGATAATTTGAGTACCGTTACAGCTAAGTTGATGAAATTTCATATATAAGTATTTTATCAAAATCATAGATCCGTATCAACTTTTGAGCGATTTCCTATAATCGAAAGTGATACTTTTTTTACCTTTAATTTTTCAAAAGCCTATAACTTGAGTACTATTTCAGATAGATAAATAAAATTTAACATGTAAGTAATCTAATTCTCTACCTTCTATCAAATTTTGACTTATTTCCGTTTACCTGAAGTAGTAATTTACGCTATTTCCAATTTCTCAAAAAGCGCATGTAAATTTATAAAATACTTATAATATTGCGCACATCTTCATTTGGCGTTCACTTGGTGTGCAATTCTTTTTTCATGAGATTTTATTCTACTTTAAAAAGTATTTAAAATGGATTAAAAATCATGTCTATATCCCGAGTTCCCATCCCTTGTTGTTTTATATAAGAACTAGCCATCGGTACCCGTTTCACGTGAATTATAAGCCTATATTATTATATTTTAAAATGTTGTACTTGTTTGAGAAAAATAATTTATGAAATAGTTATTGGTCAAAACGCAATGTGCTTTACTACATGCCGAACGATATTAGTGACAAAGCAAAGAAATAACTAATTAGCTAAAAATCCGACACATTTAACATCACACATGCACACACTGATTAAGTGACTTAAATTATTCCTTTAAAAATTTGGCTATTCAATGGTCAGTATGTTGTTTTAAGTAATTTGTATTAGTTTTACCGATAAAATTGTATATATTTCATAGCGTACGTCTCAATAAATAGATCTATAGATCTAGATCTAAATCAAATTTGAATGAAGTAGTTCCTCTCTTTATAGTCTAAAATCGGAAGATTCACATATAAAAAAAAACTAAAAAAAAAAGTTTGACCTGGTGTGTCTCGATCCCGCGCCTACTGAGTGTTTTAATTACACTATCATATCAGCTATTTAGGCACCGTATAATATATTTCTATAAAATATATTTACACCGGTGTCAGATAATGGAATCTTCTTTAAAAAAAAGGGGTGTTAGGTTACTGGAAGTTAACTAAATACACACATGGCTGGCTAATGTCAAAGCTAACTCTGTCCCTAACCCCAACTCTGGTCCTACCATACGCCTAACCCTAATTTCTAACCATAAAATTAGTCGAGATTACAATACTACTAACAACCCAACACCCCTTTTTTAAAGAAAATTCCATTATCGGACACCGGTATCTATAATCATTCGAGTCTCAATCTAGATCTTAGCGACTTAGCTTCTACGTCTAGTTTTTGCGTAGATTTAGATCTAGTCTAGATCTAGATTCTCTAGATCTAGAATCCAAAAGATAAAATAAATTTTATAAGTTTAGGTCGGAAAAATTGTATTGTATACATTTCATAGCGTACGTAGATCTATATCTAAATCAAATTTGAATGAAATAGTTCATTTCTTTTTATTCTAAGCTCGGCAGATGACGTCATTAGTTAATGTATAAACATTAGTGAAGTCATTGTATCATGGGTTCTTTTTCACAACTATAAACGCTTTTCCTGTTGCATAACTAAAACTGTTTTTCTACATTCGATTATGCCTTTATTTTTTATTTTCGTTCTTTAAATAAAATGGTGGTTATACATTTAAAACATCTACCATATTATTTTTAACCAAAGTCCGTATCAAGTTCTCCATATATCGCTGCAGATTCTGATGTGATATCCGGCGAAAATATTTTGCAGACAGAGAGAGAGAGAGAGAGAGAGAGAGAGAGAGAGAGAGAGAGAGAGAGAGAGAGAGAGAAGTGCGCACACGGTCTTTTATATATTAGGATATTCGAGAAAGTTTAGGGGAGATCACTCCCGGTTTATTATCAGTTATGATTGACATATTCCTTTCTTTATTTGGCAACTGATGATCTTTTTGAACCTTGTTAAAATAATGTGAACTAGTATTTGGACCAATTTAATTGTGTTTTGAATGCAATTTAAATAAAAATAAGGCGTTAACTATTTTAAGAATGTAAGACATTCATGTTTTACATGAGTGAATTTTTGTACGAACACAATTTCTGATACAATAACTTGTAAATTTTACATACATTTTAGGTTGAAACTCGAGAAAGCGAGCTTGTAAAGCTGTTGAAAGATTTTAAGTCTATCGGTATGTTAAATAGTAAACATAAACATAATTGTGAACAGACACTTGTGCAAATGTTCATGATTAAACTCTGACATTTACTTTCCAACAGAGACCCGTGTATGTCAGCCTAACATCTGTCAAATTCACCTGGCTAACAACATACCTGTAACTACTGGATCAATTCTTTCAACATTTTATAACGTGTGGGAATCTTACGGCAGCCATTTTAATAGAACAACAGGAAAACTTGTAGCCCCAGATGATGGTTTATATCTTGTGATTGTAACGCTGCAGGAAAGTGAGGCGAAACTGATTGAAATTGATTTGTACAAGGGTGATAGATATTGTAAGGGCTTTCTTGTCAACTCTGCTAACACATCTACCGCTGGATCAACTGTTGTTGACATGATGAAAGGCGAAGAACTTTATTTTAAAGTGGAGAAAGCTGGTGATGGTGCTAAGTTACAAGGAGGAAGTGGTTTCACTATACTTAGATTATAAATTTAATCATGCTTATGAAATAATTAGTTTATCATTTAATTCACGCCGAATATTTTCGATTGTTTTTGATTATCCAATGTGCCTATATTATATGTACATATCGTTTCAATATATAGGTTTCGCTTTTTCTGGCAGTCATATTATAGAGAAATATGTGAACACACTGAATTATAATCTACACTGCAATATTTTTTAAAGCAAACGGTTTTACTTCTTTTTCGGTTGCATTTTAAAATACAACAATTAAACATACAAATTGTTTGTGTTTGAGTGTTATAACATAAATTAATGTTAATACAATATAAAGTAGCTATGCTTCGCATGACATTGTGAAATGAACATATACATCATAAACTATTATGTCTTGTCAACTGAGTTAGGTTTATGTAATACTAGGCATACTGCCTAACCTTGCTTAGGTGTTAAGCAAAGTATTTTGACACAAATGTAAAAATAAAGTCTGCATATATGAAAATGTTTTCTTACATAGGTGCCGGTATGTTGAGGACAGACAAAGGTAGTATTAAAAAAGGACGTGTGTTCTTGTGTATAAAACTTACTAGTCTTATTTCTTACTTACACATTAAATAATTATCAAAAATTAAATCTCTAAATATATAATTGTAAATGAAAGTATGTGAGTGTGTGTGTATGTACGTGAGTGTGCTTGTTTGTCCTTTTTGCATTACTACAATTTTCAATAATTATAAAGAATATTAAATTGTAAATATAAAAGAAGTTACTTCTGCTTAAAAAAATATTAACTTGGTTCTTTTCCTTGGCCTATAAACAATTCTAAGATGAGCTTGCAAATCATGAGTAATACCCTAAAATAATTAGGCTAAGTTTCGTCAAACAAGTTAATAAAAAGGCGATTGGTAATCTATCTACACATACAAACATGAACATGTTTTGTTTGCTTGTGTCTTTACTTGTCTAAATTATTCAGTCTGGCAAGTTGTTGAGAACAGGGCCTACTCTTTTGGAGGTGTCTGCGAAATTTTTTTTCGAATTGGCGGCGCACCAGTTTTGTGCGATTAGTCGCTCCCGGATTCCATCCTAACCACTATAACCCCATAGTTCGATTTAAACAGTGAGATTAACTATGGCTACGTTGGGCTACTATGACATTTCAAGTTTTCCGTCATGACGCCTAAACGACCGCCTAGGTGTGCTCTGTCTCACTGCTACATAGGGTGGTCAACTTACTCACAAGGCTTTCATACAGGACCCCTGGGGAGTCTGGCGTTAGCTGGCAAAAACAGGCACCATGACAACTAAGATCCGAGAAACAAAGCGCCAGACTTGTTAATATTTATATATCGCAGTTTTAAAGAAACAGGCATGCGTCTAAAAATACACAATCGGTAACGCATGGATGAAATAATGTTAAAGTATCGTGTCGGCCCGCGGTAATGTGCGTGAAGGATACGCTAGTTCTATGTAAATATCTAGGTAATATCAATATGAACTGTTTGCAACAAATCTAAGTGAGTGAACATTAATTGTCGTGATAACTCTTTGACTAGTGGAAACCGTTATTTTCGGAATTTTCCGTTTAGCAATTTTAGTTTGACATACAGACTATCGAGATCTGCAAAAAACAAACACAATTACAACCATTAAATTGACAAAACTATAGGTACTTAAGTACGAACTGATTTTAAAATTAAATTATAAATAAGGGCATTTTTACTAGAAGTAAATATTTCTGACAAATATCATCAATGTCAAATAAAATATGTCAGAATCTGAATTTCAAAGAATAAAATATGCCTTGCACACCATTTCTTACAATGTTTATGTGTGTGTATGTATGTATGTGTGTGTGTGTGTGTGTGTGTGTGTATATGGCTGTTAGTGTACAGCCAGGATGTAACTCAATAAACAGACAATTAAAGTTTTTATCGAGAAAACTATAAAGTTACATGCAGTATAATAAAAATATATTTTAACATATTTTCCAATGCATAACTTGGATTTATATTTTGTACACACCATACACATATTCGTATTCGTATTGTCCATTTAACTTATTCTATCAATTAGTTCGTTGGTTTCTTCAAAATAATCTGATTTTAATTACATATTTAACAAGAACGTTATTTTTCATTTTTAACAAACGAAACTTATATTTTTTTAAAGTGCAAATGATATTTTCCGTGTTTATCCCTGCTCTGGTACCACTGGGTCAATATGACCCCAAGCCCTCTTTGGACCAGACTATTTTGAATACTACCAGGATTAATGACCTCACCTGCCATGTATTTTTTTGTAAGACCTTCCTAAGTACGTTACACATGTTTGATAGTTTTTAAGTATTACTGATTATTTATTATTTGTTTTTACTTTCCCTTGGGGTCATATTGACCCCATAGTACCGTCAATGTGACGAAAGTATTTTCTTATCATTTACAGATTTTCAATGCATAATAACATGGCCACACGAAATAGATTTTCTGCAGATGCAGTTCTGCAGTTATTAGATGATCTAAGTGACATAGATAGTGAAAACAAGGACATAGAAAATGATTTGAGCTGGGATGAAAGTGACAATGAACCAAGTAGAGAAGAACCAGATGTCACCAGTGAAGTTAGCGCTAATGAATACGAATCAGAAAATGAATCGGACAATTATGACACTCAAGATATTCTTGGAAAAGACGGTTATTTGTGGTCACAAAAGCCGAAAATTCTCCGAAGAACACCGATGCGAAATATCGTTACACAGAAGCCAGGTCCAAAAGGGAATGGGTGTCAGTTACATTAGAAACGCTGGATTTTTGTACCAAACCAACGTTGTAGAAATACGAGCACTTATAGGCATCCTACTCTTCTTGGGTGCCACAAAAAACTCCAAGGAAAGTACTGCAAGTATTCGGTCGAACGATGGTACTGGCAAGCCAATTTGCATATCAGCGATGAGTCAAAAACGGTTTTTAACCAACTCTCTGTGACCGCTCCACTCTCCCCCACCCTCCCCTCCCCCACCCCCAATCTGCAGATTATCACTTAGTGAGGACATCAGCCGACAGTAATGACTGGACAAAAGACCTCGCTCTGGCTTAATCTAATCATTCCGTGGTTCCTGTCCTCTTAATCATGTTGGGGCTGTTAGAGCGTTAATCACGGATAATCATGGGATAGAGTTAATCATGGATAATCGTGTGATAGATTTAATTGTGAAACATCATCTGATAGATTTAAGTATGAAACATCATCTGATAGATTTAATTGTGAAACATCATCTGATAGATTTAATTATGAAACATTATCTGATAGATTTAATTGTGAAACATCATCTGATAGATTTAATTATGAAACATTATCTGATAGATTTAATTATGAAACATCATCTGATAGATTTAATTATGAAACATTATCTGATAGATTTAATTATGAAACATCATCTGATAGATTTAATTATGAAACATTATCTGATAGATTTAATTATGAAACATCATCTGATAGATTTAATTATGAAACATCATCTGATAGATTTAATTATGAAACATCATCTGATAGATTTAATTATGAAACATCATCTGATAGATTTAATTATGACAATTCCACAACGAGGGCCCAGCGAAGAGCTAACGACAAGTTGGCGTGTGTTCGCGACATATTCGGCAAATTTGTCAAAGCTTGTGAAGCAAACTACACCCCAGGAACTGGGTGCACAGTGGATGAATCTCTCCTTGCATTCAGAGGAAGATGTAGTTTCAAGCAATATATACCAAATAAACCAAGTAAATACGGCATCAAGATATATGTATTGGCTGATAGCAAAACGTTCTACTCGGTTTCTTAAAAAATTTATATGGGAGCTGGTACTCATGCACCAGGGATGCAAGTTCCAACCAAAGCAGTCTTGGATTTGGTACCCACAATTTCTGGAACAAACAGAAACATTGCAACCGATAACTATTACACATCAATTGATTTGGCCAATGAACTAAAATCCAGGAATCTCACATTAGTTGGCACTATGAAAAAGAACAAAGCTTGCATTCCACCGTCATTTTTTATGAAAGCAGCAGAAGGAACAGTTCAATACGCCTTTGATCATGCAAACGATTACACTCTCTTGTCTATTGTTCCAAAGAAGAACAAGAGAGTTGTATTTCTTTCCACCATGCATTCACAAAAATCGACTGATGCAGCTACTGGGAAAGAAGAAATAAATGTATTTTACAACCAAGAAAAAGGTGGTGTAGACAGCCATGATCAAATGTGCAGCTTTTATACCACGGCAAGAAAAACAAATTGTTGGCCAATGAGGGTATTTTATGGAATGATTGATAGTGCTGCCTTGAACGCATTTGTTATTTTTACTGAAAATGTGCCCAACTTTGGAGAACGTACGAAAAACAAACGACAGGCATTCTTGAAGAAACTGGCCATCGCTTTGATTACACCACATGCACATCAACGATTGGAGATAAAGCAGACGCCAAAAGATGTCAAACAGATCATCCATACCTGCGGCATTGTGAAGGTACCAACACAAACAGCAAGCACCACATAACCTCATTCAGGACGCAAGAGATGTTATATTTGTCCCAGATCTTGTGACAAGAAAACCAAACTAGTCTGTAATGAGTGAAATCAGTTTGTGTGTGAAGAACATACCAAGCGAGTTTGCAACCAATGCCAGCAATGACATTTTTCCTACATCGCGTTGAAAAAACCTAAATATTGTCTACAAAACATGAATACATATTTATCCACATGTATTAACACATTGTAGTATTATAAGTAAGCAAAAATTAAATAAATGTAGCAGGTAACAAAGACAACTTGTCTATTCTCTGATCCTGACATATACATTTACACTCTGATTACCCAGCACCCTTATACATGCGTCGAATAGCAAATAATATTACAGTTGCGGATGGAAGTTGTTTAACTTATACTAATTAAAATGTGTTCATTTATATAATATGAAGACGTGTCAGACTAGGTTATAAATAGTAGGCATTATGTAGACTGTGTTAAAAGGCATATTTTTAAAACCACTCATTTTTTAAAATTTTGTTTAGATGCCTCCTAGAATTCAGATCAAGCTTGTTAGAGAACATGTGGAATATTTGGAGGAACAGATACGAGTTATGCCCTTGAAATTATAGAAACGTGTATGAAATCAGTCCTTTTTTGATTGAAAGATGAAATCAGGTTGTTCTTGGAAGTGCAAGAGAAACAGGACCTTTTGATATACTTTAAGGACAACGAGGGGTTGGAGAGAGTCTCATTCCTAGCAGATATATTCTAACATCAACATAAGCTTAACCTGAAGTTTCAGGAAAAATGAACGAATATTATCTCTTTTCATGATAATCGCGGGTCATTTTTATCAAAGCTGCAAAATTGGCAAGAAAAATAAACCTTGGAAATATTGCAGTGTGGTAGATGAATCTGAATGTGAAAGAAATAAAAAATTGTAACAGGATTCTAGGCATTTTTTTTAATATCTTGAAAACGAACTGCAACGTTATTTTCCCCTGAGCTGAAAGAAGTAGAATCTGCATTTTCTGCTTCCCTTAATGTTGCCAACATTCTTCATAAATTAAAAGATTAAATCTTGGATATGCGGAATGATTCCGCGTAACTTACCGTGTTAAACACAACTTTGGTATAGTATGCACCTTTTACACGACAACGTTAAACTGTCTTTCGAGTTTTAGTTCCTTTTTTATCTAAACCTACATATATTCGTGAGAATTGACTTTCAAAACTTCTCCAATGAAAACAAAACAAAGAAAGAAATTAAATAGTGATAATAACGTGAGGTTGGCATTAACAAAAACTCAACGGCAAACGTTAAGGCTAGACATTAGCATGCAATTTCATTCATGGTATTAAACAAGTTATCAAAAATAATTCATATTGAAAGTCTAATTAAAAATCTTATTTTAGTGCTTATTAATTCCTTACTAATATTGACTTTTTAATTCTATGGGAGTCGCGGGTGACTTACTTTTCATAAAAAGGGGTCGCCACCAGAGTTTCTTCCAGGCATCTCTTCGGGGGGGGGGGGGGGGGGGATAACACCCCCCCCCCCCCACCCCAACCAAACGGAATTTATATAGAAAATACATATTTGTATCACATCACGGGCTACATGAACATAACCTGTTATATGTGTATTGACATCTAAGAATATTCAAGATAAATCTGCCGAGCTAACCCTACCCTATCACATATTGATTACACAGGAAGAAGAGGGAAGTTGGACTGTAAGCTAACAAAAATATATATAACACAATTTTAAGATACATATTTATACATACATGCATATATATATATATGTATATATATATATATATATATATATATATATATATATATATATATATATATATATATATATATATATAGAGAGAGAGAGAGAGAGAGAGAGAGAGTGAAAGAGAGATAGTTATAAGTGTTGAGTGTTAATTTACTAATTCAATAATACTGAATATAAGAAAATAGTGGTTTTTTTAATACAGAAAAATTGTAATCTATTGTTTTTCAATTGAATGAATTTGATTATCAAAATAACAGTTATTTGCAGTATTACAAAACATCTTTTTTTTCATTTACAAATTCATAATTAGGATTAGTATTTTAAATAGATAGAGTAAATATTAATTTTGTATAGAAAACATATTCAGGCATTCGTTTTGTTTTTAAAGTTCATTTGATTTGTGTCAAAGTTCTAGATCTTAATTACATTTTCAATAAGAAAAACACGTTCATCTTTAACACATAAAATGTAGGTATGCAAATTTAACTAAATATTTTGACCATAAACCTAGCGCTTACATACCATGAAGATGGTGATGGCGTTGAATTAGATGGGACTGTTTAATTATGGCTTAACAAATTAAATAACATATAAAACATTAAAGTTTCTTTTAAAACATGTAGTCTACACACATAGTTAGTTATTAGCGTGTTTAACATGGTGGCTAAACATTTTAATTTTTTTGCGAATTTACCATCTACCTTGTTTTGTGTTGTACTTCTATAAACTAACGATAGTAAAACTACTGAGGCAGGATAATGTTGCGCCTTGATCTGCGTGAGACACTTTAAGGTAAAGTTTTTGACCTTTCTTCATGTCAACAACCACTGACCCAGCAGCGCTAGTGTCGGCACATTTCACTTCTATAGACATACACCACCTGCCTCCAGCCATCACGCCAACTGTAATCCGTTTATCTTCACTTTCATTTAGAGTCAAACAGACAAGATATAAACCATCATGTGGTGATACAAATTTTCCTGTTGTTTGATTAAAATGTTGACCGTTATATTCACGTACTTTAACAAATGTTGAAATATTTGATCCAGTACTGACAGGTGTGGGATCATCAAGCTGTACATGACAAACATATCTGTTACACACACGTGACTCTGTTGATTAGAAAACATATGTATGATTTACATGTTCAATTTCACGAATGATGTCTTCCATTTATGACGTCCACAAAAATGTGGAATTTTAATTTTTTTAAATTGAAGATGTTGTAGACCGAACATTGTAATGTCATTTGTGTCTGTCTAGCTATTAACGAATAAATGGGTTAGGCTAATCAAAGTGGCGTCATTATATTACTCTAACACAAGTTAACGCTACACATGTTTCCATAACAAACCACCTTCCCCCCCCCCTTTAGTTCTAGTCACGCTGACCGTGAGCCCTACACACCTGACCAAGCGAGCATATTATACACGTGCTGTTGTTTAAATATTTATCTGTAATGTATAGTTTTTTTACTTGAAGAAAAATCACTAGATCTACGTCGTCTTAGGCTTTTACAATTAATGATGTAGGGCTATTATGATTTAATTACACAATCAATCAGAGCAAAATCTTATTGTTTTTCAAAGTTAAGCTTTAATAGTTTGAAATGTTTGAAAATAAACTTGAAATACCGTGAAGTATTTTAGATAATTACCCCTTCCCCCTCCCGATAATAAAAAATATCCGCTTATTTTCCTAGGCTGGAGATATTAAGTTACATTTTGACTACATTTATTTACCCGTTTGCTAAAATGTATTTTGTTGTTAAATTCAACAATTAAACATTGATAATGTCCCGACCCCCCCCCCCTATCCACTCCTCATGCGTTTATAAAAGTAAATTGTATTCGGAACCCCCCCCCCCAATGTTGACGTCATGAACGGATGATCCCCGTGCTCTGCCTATTTGATCCATAATATGTGCATTGTCGTATCATTAGTTTATGTTACTAACCCTAAACAAAAACTCATCATATGTGTTTTGAATGTTGTTCAAAATGTAAGTAATAATGGCAAACCCAAATGAAACAATTTTTTTCAAAAAATGAATTAGGTATAATAATCCATAAATTTTACATAATTTTGTCTAAGGCCACAGATTGAAACACTAGACCACTAGTACAGTCCTCAGTTTCAATGGTGTTAGTTTATCGTGTCCTACGTATTGAAACTATGAGGGTAGTAATTTAATTAATACCTCACAAATGGAACGACAAAGGTTATATCCGTTATGTTATAATCATTCAGTCCGTATAGTTTAATTATACAAGGTTAATTTATATACAGCTCTGTAAATGTCTTACTGTACTAAGGTAGACCGTTGGTGGTGTAATGTACCAGGTGGTGTAATGTACCAGGTGGTGTAATGTACCAGGTGGTGTAATGTACCAGGTGGTGTAATGTACCAGGTGGTGTAATGTACCAGGTGGTGTAATGTACCAGGTGGTGTAATGTACCAGGTGGTGTAATGTACCAGGTGGTGTAATGTAAATGTACCAGGTGGTGTAATGTACCAGGTGGTGTAATGTACCAGGTGGTGTAATGTACCAGGTGGTGTAATGTACCAGGTGGTGTAATGTACCAGGTGGTGTAATGTACCAGGTGGTGTAATGTACGTGGTGCGGAGACAAGCACCTGACGGAAACCCACGGGTCTTGGGACTGGCTCTATGGGTGAGTGAAATGTACTGTTCTTTTTACTTTCTCGTATATACGAAGTATAGAGAAAGTATTGTAATCGTGCAAAAAAAAATCTCGACGTTTTACACCTCACTGATACGAAAAAACATAATGCTGCAATCTTATCAGTCTGTGTGTCTGTCTGTGTGTGTGTGTGTGTGTGTGTTGAAAAGATAACTTGAGTACCGTTACAGCTAGGTTGATGAAATTTCATATATAGGTATTTTATCAAAATCGTAGATAGTGATAACCTTTTGAGCGATTTCCGATAACCGGAAGTGATATTTTTTCAACTTTGAATTTTTCAAAAGCGTATAAAGCGTACTAATTCAGATAGATAAATGAAATTTCACATGTAAGTAAAATATCTAATTTTCTACCTTCTGTCAAATTTTGAGTAATTATCGTTGACCGGAAGTACTAATTTACGTTATTTCCTATTTCTAAAAAAAACGCATGTAAATTTATAACTATTATTCACATTTTATTAGGCGTTCACTTGGTGCGCAATTCTTTTCTATCATAAAAAGTTTAAGTAATTAAAAATGGATTACAAATACTGTCTATGTCCTGAGGTGCCATCCCTCGTAGTTTTATATAAGAATATTCGAGAACGTTTAGGGGAGATCAATCCCGGTTTATTTACGTTATGATCTGTCTGGCTAACGAACATCACGTTATGGACTTTCTGTCTAACGAACATCACGTAATGGTCTGTCTGGCTAACGAACATCACGTTATGGTCTGTCTGGCTAACGAACATCACGTTATGGTCTGTCTGGTTAACAAACATCACGTTATGGTCTGTCTGGCTAACGAACTTCACGTTATGGTCTGTCTGGCTAACGAACATCACGTTATGGTCTGTCTGGCTAACGAACATCACTTTATGGTTTGTATGCTCGTACGTCCGTGTAATAGAAATGCAGAGAGTAAGAGATTTAGAGAGAGCGTGAGAGTGGGCGGTAAACAAACGTATACAACATTTTACCGATTGGTTATCATTGAGAATTATTTGATATCTTTTACTATTGTTACATTTAAACGAGAAAATCAATAGATAGAATTTTCGTAAAATCACTATTGTTATATAAATAAGTTTTAAAAACTTTTTTTACAAAGCAAACTTACCTATGAGATGAAAATCGTTAGACAACTTTGAAATAGTATGTTCAAGTTCACACAGCTAAATTAAAATAAAGTGTAAAGGAGATACATGAAACAATCACATATCTACTGACCCACTAGCTTCAATAGATAATGGTTACTTTTAAGAAAAGGAAATGATTTATTGTATATTCTTATTTAATTATTAAAACTATTTATCAGTGCATTCCCAATAATTGTGTACATTACTGGAATAATTTAGAATTTATCAATGTTGCAAATGATTTTTTCAACAGTATTTCAAACATACCTTATTTAAGTTTTCTTCTCTAGTTTCCAAGTTCTGGTTAAAGATTTGAATCAGTTTCTCAATGGGCATCAATCTTTGTTGTAGGAGTTTGTACATCACATTGTGCTAAATTGAAGATTTATATATTCAACTATTTTTGTTGCATATTAAAACTAACATACAATTAGCATTTATATAAAAGTTATGATTATAGGTTAAATTAGTCAACTGCCCCTTTTAACAATTTAAAGTAAATTAAATTGCAAGTAATAATAGAACTGTGGACAAAAAGCACAGCAATTTTAAAATATACCTTTGATTGCAGCTTTTCAAATTGGGTTGATGTTTTGACAATGTTTTTTTTATTTTCATGTTGTAAGGAAACAATCAAATCAGAATGGTTTTTAATTTCTTTTTTCATACTGTCTCTTATATCTTGCATCTCTTTGTTTATTTTGCGCACTTTGTTTTCATATTCTTTCATATCTAGAGACAGTTTCTCTAGTGTTTGGTTTGACATGGTTTCTTTTTCTTTTAAAATTTCAATTTCTTTGTTCAGCTCCTTTACTTTGTTATCTTGTTCACTCATTTGTTTTCTAAGATTTTTAAAATTCTGCTTTTGTTTTTTAGTCAGTTGTTCAATGTTTACCCCCAAGTCACTCTGTTCTTGGACAAATTTGTCGCTCCATTGTTTTATTTCTGATATGTCATCTGTAGACTTGTGTTGTGTGACCCGTAGTGAAGATAGTGTTGTTTCAATATAGGCGAGTCTACGCTCTAGGTCAGGATGTTCTTCAACTGAGAATAGTCGCACATATACAATTTATGATTTTAAAGGAATGAAATGTTGGAAATTAGGTTCTTTAAAAAACAATACACAACACAATTAAGGTAGTTTTCTTTTTTTTTTTTTAAATTAAAAAGTATCAAACCATACAAGCTTTAACATTGTATACGGCTTACAATGCAGCTACTTAACTAGTTACACTAAACAAAACTAAGACATACCCGCTGTATGTTGAACTTGTGTCTTTAGTTGTCTTGTTGATTCTACTGTTAGAAATGTTATTGTCTGTGTGTCAGGCTGTGGTAAAGATGGCGTTGGTTTGTTGACGTCCATGTTGTCCTCGTCTGGTGGATGGGGATTTAAATTTTATTTTTTATTGCAGTTGAAGTTAACAATGATTTTGTTGTTGTATACAATATGTTTTACAAGTTAAGCTAGTTAAAACTATAATGTAATCTTTTATCTAATGTAATACTCTGATGAAAAAAAAAGTTGAACATGAGCCAAATGTATTGAAAAAAGTCTTTTAAACGTCTAAGATATATATATATATATATATATATATATATATATATATATATATATATATATATATATATATATATATATATATATATATATATATTACATATGCTGTTTTTTTACACGGATGTTTAACTAATTTATGAGTAACATGTGTTCAATTATTACTTAACCAAAAGTGTTTTTAAAAACATACAACATTGTATATTCCCTTAAGGCTCTTCAGCACGGGCGGAACTACCATGCCGCCAGACCCAGCAATTCGGGGTTGGGGGTCAGTGCGTTTAGGGGACCCAACTCCGACCAAAAAACAATACATTTGGTTTTCATAAATGTTTTTGTGCACCTTGATGATGGTTTTGTAAAAAAAACAACAGGTCACTATAGCAGTGATTGTTCTACAGTTACCAACACACACTGTTGCGTAGAAAAATATTTTATAATCTTCAAGAGCTGGTTTGAAAGATGGGCAAATGTTCACACCACTTCCATGACTTACTGTCGTTCTTTAAAATACGGGGTGCAAACAAAGCTCATTTAAATAGTTCTTTACTATGTAAATTAAAAAGCAATGGATTCTATTGATTATAATTTAAATAAGACATGCTTAAGAAACGTATATCTATAAAAATGAATGCATTAAAAATTAATAAAATAAATACAAAAAGTTATAAAAATAAACATAACGCGAGAAACTATTGCACAAATCCATCTTACATGTTTATATACTTTTCACAAGCTATTTTGCCTTTGCTATACTAAAAATGATAAAACTTGTTTATTTCATGCCCGAAATTAATTTGGGCTTAGGCTTAATTGTGTCTGGTTTGTTGTCTCAGAATGGTTATGCATTGCAATGAAATAGATTAAATTACACTGGAAATAGTTTACTTCAAATTTAGTGAAGCAGGCTACAAATATTTATAAATAAATAAATATATATATATATATATATATATATATATATATATATATATATATATATATATATATATATATATATATATATATATACTAGGGGGCCCCAAAATCTTTTTAGCGGCGGAGCCTTTTTTTTTGCCTAGTACCACCACTACTCTTCACCTTTTCTTAGGATGAATTATGTTACGCAATGTGATAGAATAATTCTTCACTTTTTAAAATGGATTTACAAGATAGAATAGTGGGATATGATTTTTACATAAAGCAAAACGTATATGCTTATGAGTGGACAGTGAAAATATATCCTTTTTACATAGTTTTTGAAGGATCTGTAAACTAAACTAAAAATCAATTTTGTCGCATTTATTCAGCTGAAACGTGTGAATACGTAATATACAGGCTAAATGATCATAGACTTTTAACGTTCTATAAAATCGTAATGATCTTGAAACTTGTTATAAGGCCAATGAGGCTACAAAGTGTTATTGTAAATTCTTCATTTTTTTTAAATATAAGGATTTACAAAATTCACTAATGTAATATAGAGTTTATATAAATTAAAAAGCGGAAACTGGTTTTGTAGTTCGTTCACAATGAAGTGCAGTTATATCCCTTTAACACAGTATTCGTAATATCTGTAAACTGTAAAATAATTTCGTTGCATTTTCTCAATAGAAACGAGTCAATACTAAAAACATAGGAGGCTACAAGACCATAGGCTTTGAGATTTTTAATTAGAAATTATAAAAACTATCAGAGTATTGACCTAAAATATGTGACGTCACATCCAACAAGGCCGTGGCTGCTGTGTCCAGTTCTTGTGATAGCTCGATGTAGCTGACAGATGATTGGTCAGTTTTTTCTTCTAGCCACGCCTTACTTTTTGCAACAACCTATGAAAGCAAACAACAACAATATTTTTAAGTGGCCACGTGTTGTCGTGCTGTATTTATAAACAGTCTGTCTTGGGTTGTAATTCTTAGCAAATGCACTTTGTAAAACGCTAATCGTCACATGTCTACATTATCCTGTTCAAAATGCATTTACGATACTTTCTTAGTTGATATAAACTTACACTTTTCATATTTCCTATAACAGGATCCAGAACTTGTATCTGTTCTTCCAAATATTTCACGTGTTCTGTTACAAGCTTGACCTGAATTCCTGAGGGCATCTACGTAACAAATGTTTAATATTTTAAACATTTTAAACTATGTAACAGTCATAAAACTTAAATACTGATTTTTCATTTAAATCCAGCCTAAAAAGTGTTATTAATCAGTTGTTTGTGTCCATAGTATCAATGGGTAAGCATACTAGCATCTGGTTAATTTACTTGAATTCCAGATTATTAGTTGCTAATATATACCAAATAAACCGGGAGTGATCTCCCCTAAACTTTCTCGAATATTCTAATATAACGTTCTAATATATACGTGGGATGTCAACTCGGAATATAGACATGATTTTTGTTTACTTAAACTTTTAAAAATAGAATAAAATCTAGTAGAAAAAAAATTGCGCACCAAGCGAGCACCAAAACCAAATGTGCGTAATAGTGCGCAATATTATTAGTACTTTATAAATTTACTTGCGTTTTTTGAGAAATCGGAAATAGCGTAAATTAGTACTTCCGGTTAACGGAAATTACTCAAAATTTGATAGAAGGTAGAGAATTAGATCTTTTACTTACATGTGAAATTTCATTTATCTATCTGAATTAGTACTCAAGTTATAGGCTTTTGAAAAATTCAAAGTAGAAAAAGTACCACTTCCGGTTTGTCGGAAATTGCTCAAAAGTTGATACGGATCTACGATTTTGATAAAATACTTATATATGAAATTTCATCAACCTAGCTGTAACGGTACTCAAGCAATCGTGTTTACACACAGACAGACACACAGACACACACACACACACACAGACATACGGACAAGATTGCAAAATTATGTTTTTCCGTATCAGTGAGGTGTAAAACGTCGAGATTTGTAAAAATCTCGATTTTTTTTGCACGATTACAATACTTTCTCTATACTTCGTATATACGAGAAAGTAAAAAAGGCATCTGTTCAGGGCATGTTACCGTTGTCAGCAACTATGTCTACGCTCATCAAGTTAAGTATAGAAATACGTAAAATATTTTGTTTCAAATTTGTTTTGTTTGTGAAATTTGCTAATATTAGCTAAAAATACTGATCTATAACAGCGATATATGAGCTCTACTACAATATAATTTCCCGTTTCGCTAAAAATATACAGCTTGGTTTTCTCGATCTTCGGTTTCGATTGCTAACCAACAATTTGGTGACAAAATTTAACTGTGAATAGTGTAAATACTATATGGCAAAGTAAGTTTTTACAAAAAAAACGAATTGCGTATTTGTCAAATAAACGATTATAAAATAGAGGTTAATAAAAAAAATATAATTTTTTAAAAAGTTACAGCAGACCTACATTTTACACAATTTGGTTACTATAGGCATACATCTATAATAATAGTTTCGCTGTCTGTGTATCTGTGTATCTATCTATCTATCTGTCTGACAAGAACGCTCTAGAGAAAACACAAGGAATTTAAAAACTCTCACAGTAATTCGAAAAACGAAGTATGACGCGGTCACATTTAGCATAGAGTAGAAAATAATCTCACGCCGGAGAGTACACACAGTAATATGACGTCATTGATTCTCGAGTAAACATTGAATGAAAAGAAATTTTGTCTAATCTAAATGGTTTGCGTGAAGAGTTTCTTGCATACAATTCTTCGGGTAGGGGCGAAGCCCCACCCCCCGCGTAAGAACGTCTGAGCCCCCCCCCCCAACTCAAAAGAAATTTCTACATCTATACTCTATAATAAAATTACCGCCTAATTAATGTGTCTAATCTAAAAAAGTGGCTTTCTTGCAATTTCTTTAATGCAATTCTTCGGGTAGTGGCTAAGCGCGACACCAGTGTTTCTTTCAGACTTTTTTCTCCCCGGAGAGGGGTGGGGGTACTTGAAATTTTCGGTGTCGGAGGTAGAATTTTCGGGGAGGGGGTGGACACTGGAAAAAGTATATAATTATATTTCGTTGAATGGGACGGTAGACATGTTTTTTTAGGAAGGGTGGAGGGTGGGGGGGTGGGGGTGGTGTGTTTGTGGGGGTGTGGGGTTGTGGTTTTAATTTAGACTTTTTCCTCCCCGGAGAGGGGTGGGGGGTACTTGAAATTTTCGGTGGCGGGGGTAAAATTTTCGGGGAGGGGACGGACACTGGAAAAAGTATATAATTATATTTCGTTGAATGGAACGGTAGACATGTTTTGTTTTTTTTTGGGGGGGGTGGGTGGTGTGTGTTTGTGGGAGGGGGGTGGGGTGGTTTTAGTTTAGAGAAAAGAGACAGCACTATCAGCCTAGCGCCCGTTGTATCCTTCCTCAACGGGCCATTTTTCTCGTCTATAATAATAGTTTCGCTGTCTGTGTGTGTATCTATCTGACAAGAACGCTCTGACTGACAAGAACGCTCTAGAGAAAACATAAGCAAAAATTCTATCTGACAAGAACGCTGTAGAGAAAACACAAGCAAAATAAAAACCTGCATAGTAATTCGAAAAACGAAGTATGACATCGCCACATTTATAATCTCAAGCCGGAGAGTGCACACAGTAATATGACGTCATTGATTCTCGAGTAAACATTGAATAAAATGCAATTTTGTCTAATCAAAGTGGTTTGCGTGAAGAGTTTCTTTCATACATTTCTTCGGGTAGGGGCGAGTTCCCACCCCCCGCGTAAGAACGTCTGAGCCCCCCCCCCCCCTCCCTAACTAAAAAGAAATTTCTTCATCGATACTCTATAATAAAATTACCGCCTAATTAATGTGTCTAATCTAAAAAGTGGTTTTCTTGCAATTTCTTTAATGCAATTCTTCGGGTAGTGGCTAAGCGCGACACCAGTGTTTCTTTCAGACTTTTTCCTCCCGGAGAGGGGTGGGGGAACTTGAAATTTTCGGGGGCGGGGGTAGAATTTTCGGGGAGGGGGCGGACACTGGAAAAAGTATATAATTATGTTTCGTTGAATGGGACGGTAGACATGTTTTTTTAGGGGGGGTGGGTGGGGGGTGGTGGGGGGGGGTGGGGGTTGGGGTGTGTGTGGGGGGGTGTGGGGTGGTTTTAATTTAGACTTTTTCCTCACCGGAGAGGGGTGGGGGTACTTGAAATTTCCGGTGGCGGGGTAGAATTTTCGGGGAGGGGGCGGACACTGGAAAAAGTATATAATTATATTTCGTTGAATGATACGGTAGACATGTTTTTTTTTTGGGGAGGGGGTGGGGGGTGGGGGGTGGGTGGTGTGTGTGTGGGGGGGTGGGTGGTGTGTGTGTGTGGGGAGGGTGGTGTGTGGGGGGGTGTGTGGGGGGTGGTGTGTGTGTGGGGTGGTGTGTGTGGGGGGGTGGTGTGTGTGTGGGGGGTGGGGTGGTTTTAGTTTAGACTTTTTCCTCCCCTGAGAGGGGTGGGGTACTTGAAATTTTTGGGGGCGGGGTAGAATTTTCGGGGAGGGGGCGGACACTGGAAAAAGTATATAATTATATTTCGTTGAATGGGACGGTAGACATGTTTTTTTAGGGGGGGGTGGGCGGGGGGTGGTGGGGGGGTGTGTGTGTGTGGGTGGGGGGGGGGGGGGTGGGGGGGGTGTGTGTGTGGGGGGGTGGGGTGGTTTTAATTTAGACTTTTTCCTCCCCGGAGAGGGGTGGGGGTACTTGAAATTTCCGGTGGCGGGGGTAGAATTTTCGGGGAGGGGGCGGACACTGGAAAAAGTATATAATTATATTTCGTTGAATGGGACGGTAGACATGTTTTTTTTTTTGGGGAGGGGGTGGGGGGAGTGTGGTGTGTGGTGGGGGGGTGGTGTGTGTGGGGGGGTGGGGGGTGGTGTGTGTGGGGGGTGGTGTGTGTGGGGGGGGGTGGTGTGTGTGGGGGGGTGGGGTGGTTTTAGTTTAGACTTTTTCCTCCCCTGAGATGAGTGGGGTACTTGAAATTTTTGGGGGCGGGGTAGAATTTTCGGGGAGGGGGCGGACACTGGAAAAAGTCTATAATTATATTTCGTTGAATGGGACGGTAGACATGTTTTTTTGGGGGGTGAGGGGGGGGGGGGTGGAGGGTGGGGTGGGGGATGGTGTTTGAGGGTGGGGGGGGGGGGGTGGGGTGGTTTTAGTTTAGAGAAAAGAGACAGCACTATCAACCTAGCGCCCGGTGTATCCTTCCTCAACGGGCCATTTTTCTCGTTAATATAATAGTTTCGCTGTCTGTGTATGTATCTATGTATCTATCTGACAAGAACGCTCTAGAGAAAACACAAGCAGAGTAAAAACATGCATAGTATTTCGAAGAACGAAGTATGACGCGGTCACATTTAGCATTGAGTAGAAAATAATCTCAAGCCGGAGAGTGCACACAGTAATATGACTTCATTGATTCTCGAGTAAACATTGAATAAAAAGGAAGTTTTGTCTAATCTAAATGGTTTGCGTGAAGAGTTTCTTCGGGTAGGGGCGAAGCCCCACCCCCCGCGTAAGAACGTCTGAGCCCCCACCCCCCCCCCCTTCCCAACTCAAAAGAAATTTCTTCATCGATACTCTATAATAGAATTACCGCCTAATTAATGTGTCTAAACTAAAAAGTGGTTTTCTTGCAATTTCTTTAATGCAATTCTTCGGGTACTGGCTAAGCGCGACACCAGTGTTTCTTTCAGACTTTTTCCTCCCCGGAGAGGGGTGGGCGTACTTGAAATTTTCGGGGGCGGGGGTAGTATTTTCGGGGAGGGGGTGGACACTGGAAAAAGTATATAATTATATTTCGTTGAATGGGACGGTAGACATGTTTTTTTTGGGGTGGTGGGGGGGGGGGGGTGGGGGTGTGTGGGGGGGGTGCGGTGTGTGGGGGTGGGTGGTTGTGGGGGTGGGGGTTGGTGTGTGTGTGTGTGTGGGGGGGGGGGGGGTTAGTTTAGACTTTTTCCTCCCCGGAAAGGGGTGGGAGTACTTGAAATTTTCGGTGGCGGGGGTAAAATTTTCGGGGAGGGGGCGGACACTGGAAAAAGTATATAATTATATTTCGTTGAATGGGACGGTAGACATGTTTTTTTGGGGGGTGGGGGGGTGGAGGGTGGGAGGTGGGGGGGGGTGGGGGTGGGGAGGGGTGGTGTGTGTGGGGGGGGTGGGTGGCTTTAGTTTAGAGAAAAGAGACAGCACTATCAACCTAGCGCCCGGTGTATCCTTCCTCAACGGGCCATTTTTCTCGTACATTAGTATTTATAGAATTTGTTATGTTGTTTAAATAGTTCTGACTTTATCCTTCCGTTTTAAAACCCAATAGATTTTATAAAATGTACTTCTAATTCCATTTAAAACTATGATGAACATGCAGATTAGCTTTACCTTAAAATGATGTTTTTTGACGAATCGATGTAGGGCTAAGTATCATGAGCAAGAACTCTTCCTGCTTTAAATAATATCGGGTGTTCCCGAAAAGCGTTGTCAGTTTGAGAGTTATCTACCATTTATTAATGAATAAGCTACCTGTAGATAAGCCACAACACAACATCTATTTTATTGAAACAATATTATATCGAAAGGTAAGGAAACAATTGTAGATAGATTTCAGATCATTTTAATTATTTAATTATTTAGTCGATGTGACTAACGATGAGGGTAAAATGCGAATACTAACCGCGATATATCGATTCGGTAAAATGCAATATTGAGTTTAAAGTTAAAAACTTCGTTTACGTGACATATCTGTCTCGCAGTTATAATATTTCATTAAGACTATAGCAACTGCAGTCATATGGTGTTAAGTTTCACATGCATTCATAACCACTTTATCTATCACTTACATGCCGATGGCTGAGTACAACCCCACCCATGTATCGTTGAACATTTTGTTGTTACCATTAGAGAAGATGCATGTTCATGTACAAAGTAATTTAAGTCATTTTGTCAATCAGGTTAGTATAATGTACACATTATGTTTATAAAAAAGAAAATATACTTACTATATTCTAAATTGAACTCGTGTGAATTAGAAATCTGTTCACTCTCTTTTTACCGGGAAAATTATAGTCATCTCAACTATCGAGTTTAAAGTGACCCGAAACTGACCTAGAATGACAGCGGCCTTATATAAACATAACATTTTTTAAAGTGCTTAAATTAGATCGACCACTTACAGATGCGACAAAATGTTGATACTTGTTAAGTAGATAGCTCTTTACCGTAGGCACCTGGAAAAAATTTAAGGGGTTAATAATTAAAAGCTTTTACTAATTAATTTTAATTGTTAAAGGGACGTAACAGCGTCAGCAATTTGAAATTTAATTTCCCGCTTTCTTTGACAACACGTACAAATTCAATTAAGAGAACATTCGGGTAAAACAATCATGTCTTTAAATTTTTACTAAACGATTTTCAAATACGTCTGACAATTAATAAAAACTATCAAGTTTAACGCGTCAATTAAACCTACATAAAGGTATATAACTGAGTTAGGAGTTTCAAGTTTAAATTTTTCGGAGTTCTTTGATTACTTAAGAAAACAAGAATAATATACATGTAGGCCTAGATTAAAAAAAAATCCTTTAAAATTTATACTACTCAATTTTTAAGTAGGGTGAAAATTAAACCGTCTATAATAACTGATATTTGAATCATACTTTAGACGGCCTTTGATTTCTCCCCAACATATGAAGTGATCATTTATTGTTTTGTGATGGTATGTACTTTATTGGGAGTTTAAAAACAAGAGATTATTAAGAATTGAACATTGTTGTGTTTTCTGTATGCAATACTATGTATTTCATGTATTTTAATATAATATGTACACAAGCACAGGCGATTCTAAATCTTCAACGTGTACACAAACTACGATTTAGTGACTATATAAAAGTACACACAACTAACCCACAATAACCCGACTGGACTATCATATGCGGTTTTAGCACCCATTATATACTAGTACACAAAAATGGACACAAACATGTACAAAAAAATGTACACAAACATGGACACAAACATGTACACAAACATGTACAAACAGGTACACAAACATGTACACAAACATGGACACAAACATGTACATAAACATGTACACAAACATGTACATAAACATGTACACAAACATGTACACAAACATGTACACAAATATGTACACAAACATGGACACAAACATGTACACAAACAGGTACAAAAAGACGTACTCAAACAGGTACAAACTACCTATGATTACTCCAGTTACTCAAAGAGTGGCTGATGCCATAGTTTTTTTATTGGTTACGAAAATAAAAGGCGTTTTACAAACCCTTATAACAAAAATTGTTTTTATATCTCCGTCTAGAATACTACACTTAATCATATCCTTACATAATAACAACATATGTGTGTCACTGCATGAGTAAATACAAGTTTTCATGTGCACATATACACATGTGTGCACGTCTGTGCAAACCATTATGTGAACTCTAGTGTGCATGTGTGAGTAAACATCAGACACAAGATTTGGTTTAGCTAACACACACACAAGATTTGGTTTAGCTCACACACACACAAGATTTGGTTTAGCTCACACACACAAGATTCGGTTTAGCTCACACACACAAGATTCGGTTTAGCTCACACACACACAAGATTTGGTTTAGCTCACACACACAAGATTCGGTTTAGCTCACACACACAAGATTTGGTTTAGTTCACACACACACACACACGATTTGGTTTAGCCCACACTCACAAGATTTGGTTTAGCTTACACACACACAAGATTTGCTGTAGTTTACACACACAAGATTTGGTTTAGCTCACACTCACAAGATTTGGTTTAGCTCACACACACACAAGATTTGCTGTAGTTTACATACACAAGATTTGGTTTCGCTCACACTCACAATATTTGGTTTAGCTCACACACACACAAGATTTGCTGTAGTTTACACACACAAGATTTGGTTTAGCTCACACTCACAAGATTTGGTTTAGCTCACACACACACACACACGATTTGGTTTAGCACACACACACAAGATTTGGTTTAGCTCACACTCACAAGATTTGGTTTAGCTCACACACACGAGATTTGGTTTAGCTCACACACACAATGTGGGCAGACAACGCTAGTTCTAAACGTTGTTAAAGATATAAAACATATAGATATATAGAAATAATGGTCACATTTAATTGTTAAAACAAAATACAACACCAACTGAAATATTGACAGAAGAACGTTGTGTTTGTTTGTAGTTAAATTTCTTCATCTTTGCCTATACTCATTGAGTTGGTGAGTTGATCTAGGATGTTTATAATTAATTTGCATATTTCCACATAAGTGATACAGCAGCGATCTAAATTGTAATATAGGATGGTATCTCTCACCACAGAATTTTGTATTACCTATCAACATGATGTGCGCTCTATGGCACGCTAAAACTGTGTTTAAACTGCTTTTATTTCTGGATGTTCGTTCATAGCCTTTGTACTTCCAATAACAAAGTACAGGGCAGTACTTTTTATTTATGTATGGTGTTTTCTCTGCTAAATGTCCCTGGTTAACGAGCATAATGTTTTATATGTGTTGCAAGGCTCAACAAGAACCATGGGTATCGTACACTAAAGAAAACAGGTCAGAGCTAATTGAAATGTTGTAAACATTTGGCTGTAGATTTGGTTTTCACATGGGGATTTGTCTTTATTGAGAGCTGTGGCGAACAGATGTAAAATAACGTGATTTATGTTCTTAGCAGTCATGACAGATAATGTTTGTTTTGTAAAAACAAGTCAGTTATCGTCGTTTATTTTCGTATAGCAAATGTCCAAAAAAAAGACGAAATGTAATCATACTCGAGTAGCGGTGTTTTGTTCATAATGACGACTACTCTATCCACTCTGAACCAACTGACTAAAACCTAAATATCCCTAATCAAAATCAGCCCCCAACCTTCCACATATATTACATCCCTAAGATAAATCTAGGCCTGTATTTTTATATTGTTCTAATATTTTACAAGGCGTATTATTTCTTCAATCCGATGTTAAGGTTACACGAGATGTAACTTTCTACCTGCTTAATGTTTCTTACTTTTATTTATGTTTGTAACACAGGAGATAATTTAGGTAACATTTAGATAAGTCAATGGACAGTGATACATACCAAGTATATTCTCATATATATATATATATATATATATATATATATATATATATATATATATATATATATATATATATATATATATATATATATATATTCGCAGAGAAGTAAAATGTATGTAAAAAAAGAGGTATCCGATATGTTTATTTTACTCAAGCAAAACATTAATTTGTGATCAGTGTTTCTTCCTGACTTTTTCTCGGGGGACGGGGAACGGAGGGGGACTTGAAATTTTCGTTACGGTCTATGTGGTAGGTGAAGTAGAGTTCACCTGTTTTATTGACATTGGCATATGGAGAGAGAGAGAGAGAGAGAGAGAGAGAGAGCGATGCTGGAATAATGCGATCATATAACGAGTTTAGTTTTGAAATAGCATTGTAAAATATTAGGAGAACATAAAAAAAGAAATAAACAACAGGAAGTGAGGTGGTGGACCACGTTCCTGGATACCACCAAAGAAAGGTCTTCACAGTGACCTTGACAATAATAACAATGAGCATAGACCTACACCTCGTAATAAATACAGTAATGTTGAATACTGACAAAATACGCTTTACCGTGCTTTTGAATACCCACATTAATGGCATTATACTGGCATTTAGTACCGACAGCGGTGTTATTGAGTACCCACATCTTCAGCACTGAGTATCAACGTCAATGACACTGAGCACACACAGATTAAGTACTAAGCACTCATATCAGTGATACTGAGCACCCACACCTGAGTACTTATAAGAATGTTATCGATTACCAACAGAAGCAGCGCTGAGTACCTACAACCGTGACACCAAGAACCGACAGCAGTAACACTGAGAACTCACGGCTTCAGTACTCAGTGCACATGACTTCAGCACTCAGTACCCACTGCTTCAGCATTGTGTACCCACAACATCGAGTATCACAGCAGGAGCACCTACTACCAAAAGAATAAACATTGGGTAACAAGAACAATGGCACTTAGTACCAACAGTACTGGCACTGAGTACCAACAGTAGCTTTATAAAGCACATGCTTTGTGTGTATAGCAAACATAGGTTAAATGAGAAATACTTGTCTATATTAGTTGACCTTCAAATGAGTTCACGAAATTGGAGTAACTAAAGGCAGTAAAATCATGACAATAATGCTTCAAAAAATTCATAAGAGTTATACAGTGAGCAGGTAGAGCAGAATTATGTAACTCTATGCCCGAACAACCAAAACTATAGTTTTCATGAATTTTACAAGTGAGTCTACATCTCCTTGCATGCCTATACGTTTTGTTTGTCCTTTTCGTCATAAAGGAAATCGTTTTTAATAGAGATGAGTTTATAGCAGCGGAACATGGTTTCGATGGGAACCTTGTGGTTCTGTGGAGGTCAAGACACACATCAGACTCATATGATTTATCCTCGATTTTGTCAGTGAAGACAAAAGAACAAGTTAAGAAGGTTTCGGATAATGTGCATATAAAACTGTAAGGGTTCGGTACTACCGAAAAGGCAAAGAACCACTGGTTTAGAGGTAAGTGCAAGCTTATTCGGTCCACTTTTAGAAGAACTTTGAAACCAGAATATTACAGTTTTAAATTATCATTTAGGTTGAAAACAGTAACAAAACAGTAGCCGTCGTCGTGTTGTGCCGTAAACTACTAAGAAAATTATAGTATAAGCTTTACTATGAAACAAGCAAAGTCGCATCCATCCCATACAATACATTAACAAGTTTCTAGTACACTCTTTTATAAAAAAAAATTAAATTTAGAGTCCTAATATAATTTTTATATACTTAGCTCTTAAAATTTCGGAAAACCGCCTCGACCGTATGTTATTTTACTGATCAGGTAGGCCTATTTCTCTTTAATGCCATGTTTCAATGCAAGATGTAATGCAATCAAGTAAAAGATGAAGTTGAGAGAACCGTAGCTTTTAACTACAATGAACTAGTTGCGTAAATTTTTAGCAAAACCGGCTAGTGAAATCGAAAATAACGCGTTAATACAATTGGTTTTTATACTAAGTGATAAAACGATTTATCTACTCACCTTTCCGGTGTAAATCATCCCCATTTATCTTGGCAAAAAATCGACCCACCCCTACCACTTTTTTCTTATTTTACTGTTACACAATACATATGGTTTCTTTTTTAAAATGTGAACAGTTAACTAGCTCAAAGATCTGTCTGCTTAAAGAAAAAAAATGTGTTAAGTGTTAGAGGCTGGACCAATAGGACAGACATTTCAAATCTTTAAGAGAATGTTGTTAAGACGTTCTTTTGTTTATATTTTCTAAACTCTTAAACACCATTTTCACGTTTAAGTGTGATCACTGTGACTACAACAAGGGACAACAATTCAATACATTTAAATGTCTAAATATCTTTAAAAGTTTTCTTTACACTGTATTTTTTCTTTAAATTCAGAGTACGCAGTTTGAAAGCGAAATATATAAGGCCAATAGTAATTATACTTTACAGTTTCATAGTTTTAAAATGTTGTTAAAATGTAATTAATTAATATGTAATTAATATATAATTACTTTAAATTGTATGCTTATTTTTAGTTCTGAGTGAGTATATTGCTTCCAAATGTTTACCCGGATGAAAATTTGTATGAAGATGATAAATTAACGAATTTAGATGACATGTACCTCACTTGTTCAGACGGAGTGGCCATGGAAACCTGATCATAGCGAAAGCGCAATATTATTTTTTTGCGAGATGTTTGTAAAAAAGATTTTTAGCTTTGGTAATTCCTATAGTTTCTCCAATGCGTCTGTAAACCATCACACTATGTTTTAAATATGTAAAAATAGGTAAAGTAAATAAAGGAGAGTTTTTGACCTCGACATGTAAATGCTGTGTGCGGTCAACACTTTGCCTAGCCGAATTTACTTTGCCTAACGTGAGTTAGGTAGCCATCAGAGCTGGGTGGGATCATGTATGCTCTCTTTACTTGAACCAGAATTCCAACTCGAGACTTTCGGGTTAGCAGCCTAGTGCTCTACCTCTTTAGCAACGCCATCCCAAAATGTTTGATTCTGTCACTCATACAGTTTGTTTTGCACCAGAGTTAATTTTTCGATTTGTAATCACCTATTAAAAAATGAATATTATTTAAAAGTTGTGTTGATTACATTCATTTAAAATTTATTTAAATACATTTTTATTTATTGTTTATGAAAATAAAAGTAGTTTTCACTTAAGCCTTATAACACTGGTTCCAAAACTGTGGACACTTCTTGGAGGCGCCAACTTTCAGAAAAAAAATTCAAAAGAATTTTTTTTTAAAGTTTTGTTTTATAATGTCTTAAAGTTTTAATAATTTCATTTATTTAACAATAATCATTAAAGTTAGTGTTATCCAGGAAAACTATTTTGTTAAAATTTGTTGAAATTTTATTTGAACGACGAAAGCAAGTGCGATTCTTTCAATTGTTTTTTTTTTTTTTTTCTTTTTATATATATTTTTTCCTATAAAACACTTTACTTGGAAAATCACATGTTTCTGAAGAGCTTTCGTTTCCTGGCTGAGTTTTAATAAGAAACAGATTGAAATTTTCAGAATATTATTTGTGTTAGTGAGCACTTCGTAAAGAAAGCACCGTACGTGCTAAAGAACATATTTTTAATTAAATTAAGCTTTCGCCATTGTTAACTTTTCTAGTGATGCAATCAATAGACGTAAGCTCATGCTCGCTGTTGCTTGTCTCTGTAACATATATTCATTCAAATGGTATAAAAGAAACGTTTCTATTTGGTAGTGAACATAAACTACTACAGAAAGTGAAGGTATCATGGAGAAACTAAATACGTTTTTGAAACTGGAGGATTAAAGAGCTTGACCGTTGTTGGGTTTGTACATATGGTACACCATCTATGCCTGGGTAAAATTCAGGATTTAAGAAAGAAGTAAAAAATGTTGTTTTACAATCAACGAGAATACTCTGCATAATTTACATGTATACTTTTGCAAGCAATACTCTTCTCACTCCTCTGCAAGAGACACTTAATTTGATGAGAAAAATCGTAAATTTTAATAATTCTGGACCCTAAACACCCGTCTGTTTAATGAACTGTGCAAAGACATAGTTTCTGAGTAAGCAGTTCTTCTTTTCTATCCTCAATTATGTTTCTTCTAGAAAAGAATTGTTGGAAATCGTCTCATTAAATTGAAAGATATAGCTTAATCTTAACTAGACCCATGGATAGCGTACACTAAATAAAACGGGAGTGATCTCCCTAAACTTTCTCGAATATTCTTATATAGCACTACGGCGGATGACAACTAGGGATGTAGACAATATTTTTTAATCAATTTTTAATTACGTAAACTTTTTTAAAATAGATAGAATCTCCTAGAAAAAATAATTACACACCAAGGGAGCGCCCAAAAAATGTGTATAACACATTCATTTTTTGAGAAATTAGAAATAGTTTAAATTACTACTTCCACACAACAGAAATTACTTAAAATTTGACAGACGGCAGTGAATTAGATATTTTACTTACATTTGAGATTTCGTTTATCTATCTGAAAAAGTACACAAGTTGACTTTTAAAACATTGAAAGTACAAAAAGTTCCACTCTCGGTTATCGGAAATTACTGAAAAGTTTGATACGGATCTACACATTTTATATACTAGTCATATATGAAATTTCAGCAACCTAGATGTAACGGTGCTTAAGTTATCGTGTTTACAGACACACACACACACATACACACACAGAGAAATACGGACAAGATTGCAAAATTATGTTTTTCCGACTCAGGTTGAAGAAAAACGTCAAGATTTGCAAAAATCTCGATTTGTGTTTTTTGCACGATTTCAATATTTTCTCTATACTTCGTATACGAGAAAGTAAAAAAAAAATGTAATATATGAAAACATACTCGAGTGTAGCCGTGTTTAATCTCGAAAAACAACTTCTTATATATCAGTTTCATATTTAACACACACACATTGTATTTTTATTTTTATCACATTAAACGTTCATAAATTATATATTACACATAAAGCTCTCATACAGAGATGTAAAAATGTATGCAAAAGTACAGTTATATGTTTATTTAAGTCAAGTAGAACATTAATTGGTAATAACATTAAAGTATATAAACCATTTAAATGTGTGTATACATGTAGTCTACACACTTAGTACGTTGATTGCGTGTATTTAACATGTTGGTTACATATTTTATTTCTTGAGAATTTACCATCAACCATGTTTTGTGTTGTACTTCTATAAACTAACGATAGTAAAACTACTGTAGTAGGATAACTTTGCGCCTTGTTCTGCGTGAAACACTGCAAAGTAAAGTTCTTGACCTTTCTTCATGTCAACAACCACTGACCCAGCAGCGCTAGTGTCGGCACATTTCACTTCTACAGACTTACACCACCTGCCTCCAGCCACCACCTCAACTTCAATCTGTTTATCTTCAATTTCATTTAGACTGACACAGACAAGATATAAACCATCATGTGGTGATACAAATTTTCCTGTTGTTTGATTAAAATGTTGACCGTTATATTCACGTACTTTCCTAAAAGTTGAAATAATTGAATCAGCACTGACAGGTGTGCGATCAAAAAGCTTCAAATGACAAGCATATCTGTTACATACACGTGACTCTGTTGATTAGAAAACACATGTATGATGTACGTGTTTAATTTCACACATGCTCTGACTATTTAATTCATACAATGTGCATTTACATTTATCTTTGAAATTGTTTAAATAATTTTCTCTAAAACAATGCATTTCATTATTAATTTAGTAACCCCCCTCGGTCTAGTTTTCTTAGTTTATCATCTAATACGATTAAAACTATTTATTTTATACAAGTGTAGCCAGACACGTAAAAAGTCGCCGAAAGTAAAACTAACTCCATATACGTTTATTACGTTCTGTATGTGTTCACATTATAGTTTAATTTATAGAAGGTTAATCTATCGAAACAAAAAATAAATGGACAAACGTTATTCTGATACAACCGATGACAACGTGTACTATTGTTTATTTCATGTTAATTGAAATTAGTTAGATACTAAGATATTAAAAATATAATAATTTTTTTTTTAACTTTATAGTTAAAATTTTGGTTTTAGATTTGATTACTGGATTTAATGCGACACAGTTTGAAATGTTCGGGGGGGGGGGGGGGCTGTAGACTTTCTTTGGGGAAGGGGGAGGACACTGTTAAATGTATATATTTTCTATATAAATTCCATTTCATTCGGGGGGGGGGGCGGTAGACTTTTTTCAGAGGGGGGGGGGGGGGCAGTAGACTTATTTCAGAGGGGGGGGGCGCCGCCTGGTGTAATGTACCAAGTGAGGAAACAAACACCTGACGGAAACCCACGGGTCTAGAGACTGGCACTATGGGTGAGTGAAATGTTCCATTCTTTATCACGTTATGGTCTGTCTGGCTAACGAAAATCACGTTATGGTCTGTCTGGCTAACGAACATCACGTTATGGTCTGGCTAACGAACATCACGTTATTATCTGTCCGTGTAATGACAGCAATTTGTAGGGCAGGACGGGGGGGGGGTGGGGGTTGGGGAGGGGCAAATGAGAGGATGAAAAGAAATCGAAAAGAGGTAAGCAAAAGTACAGATCGGTTAGCATCGATTACTCTACGATAAAGTAAGTAAAGTAAAGTAAAGTTTCCCTTTTCAAACCTGACGGTCTATGGGGCAAGTGAAGTAGAGTTCACTTTTTTCTGTGACCTCGGCATATGAAGAGATAGTGTGGTCAGCACTATGTCCAGCCGCCTTTACTTTTCCTAACGTGAGTTAGGTACCCATCAGAGTTGGGTGGACTCAGGGACGGTCTACTTACTTGAACCCGGATTCGAAATCGAGACTTACGGGTTAGCAGTCCAGCTCTCTAGCGCTAGACCACTCCGTCCATCTACGTCAAACTATTAGTTGTGTAACATTTTCACTAGAAATAAAGTATATTTCCTGTTAAATTATTATTGTTTTAACATAATAATTTATTCATTTTCTTTCGTTCGTTTTTTTAAAGCACACTTACCGATCAGATGAAAATGTTTCAACAGCTTTGAAATAGTATTTTCAATATTGTCAAGCTAAATTAAAATACAAGTAAAATTATGTAAATGAAATAATCACATAGTTACGTATAACATACAATAGCTTCAATGACAATAATTGGAAATGGCTTGTAAGAAATCAAAATAATTTGAAGCTGTTTTATAAATATAAATGTATTAACAAAAAAGGATGAAAATGACTGGACTAATAACAGCGTGTAAGTAATTACTGCATTTCTTTATTAAATGTAGCAATTTATTGTTTAATAAAATGATTACAAACATACCTTTTTTTTCTTTTTTCCCTAGTTTCCAAGTTCTGGTTAAAGATTTGAATCAGTTTGTCAATGGGCATCAATCTTTGTTGTAGGAGTTTGTACATCACATTGTGCTAAATGAATTATTACAAATTTGAATATTTCTATTACAGATTAAAATTGCAGACATAAAATTAGTTTCAAAATCAAAAGTTTTATTGGTGGAAAAATTAAATCAAGTGACTTTTGATTACATGTTACTATTCGGTTATAATATACGGAGTTGGTAAACCGGTAAGTAGGTGTATAATTGTTTACCCATTTAATTAGTAATTTGAAAGTTTACCTTTGATTGCATCTTCTCAAGTTTGGTTGATTTATCGACCATGTTTTTATTATCTTCTTGTAAGGAAACAATCAAATCAGAATGTCTTTTAATTTCAACAGTTATACTGTCTGTTTTATCCGTGTGATCTTGCATCTCCTTATTTATTTTCAGTAAGTTGTTTTCATATTCTTTCATATCTAGAGACAGTTTCTCTAGTGATTTATTTGACTTGGATTCTTTTTCTTTTAAACTTTCAATTTCTTTGTTCAACTCCTTTACTTTGTTATCTTGTTGATTCATTTGTTTTCTAAAGTTTTTAAAATTCTGCTTTTGTTTTTTAGTCAGTTGTTCAATGTTTACCCCCATGTCACTCTGTTCTGTTACAAAGTTGTCTCTCGATTGTTTTATTTCTGATATGTCATCTGTAGACTTGTCATTGACGTCTTGTAGAGAAGATAGTGTTGTTTCAATATAGGCGAGTCTGCGCTCTAGGTCAGGATGTTCTTCAACTGAAAATTGTCGCAATTTTGTAATTTAAAATGATTCAAATCTTGAAATATATAGTGTTAAAAATGAAATTAAACAAATGTATCAATCGAACATTGGTTTACAGTATGTTATGCTGTTATTTGACGTGCTATTCAATGCATACTATAATATACCAGTTGCGTGTAGAACTTGTGTGATGAGTTGTCTTGGTGATTCTACTGTTAGAAATGTTGCTGTTGTAAGTGTGTCAGGCTGTGGTAAAGATGGCGTTGGTTTGTTGACATCCATGTTGTCCTCGTCTGGTGGATTGGGATTTAGACTTTTAAGTTCAGTTGAAGTAAACAATGATTTTATAGTACACACAATAAATGTCGCTATTTTAGCTTGTTAAACTATAACGCAAACCACGTAATACTGTGATCAAAAACAACTTTGAATATGATCCAAATGTATACAAATACAAATAATTCCAAAATAGTCAAAATCTATATATTGTTTTAAATTTAACTTTTACAAGAATAATTATCGATTTTATAATGAAAAGTAATTTAAAAAAAAAAAAAACTTTAAGGCTCTTCAACGTTGTTTTAGGGCGAATAAGGTTACACGATGTGATTGTAAAAATCTTTTTTTTTGTTCATATAATGATTTACAATATTCACTAATGTGACGTCGATTTCATAGAAAAGTGGAAAGTGGTTTGTTAGACAGTAAAATTATATCCCTTTAACTTAGTATTTGTAATGTCTGTAAACTAAACTGTAAAATAATTTTGTTGCATTCTTCTTAGTAAAAACACTTCATTACTGAACACACATGACACATGACAGCAGGCTTTGAGATTTTAAATTATAAAATCTATTTAAGTGCTGACTTAAAATGTGTGACGTCACATCCAACAAGGCCGTGGCTGCTGTGTCCAGTTCTTGTGATAGCTCGATGTAGCTGACAGATGATTGGTCAGTTTTTTCTTCTAGCCACGCCTTACTTTTTGTAACGACCTGGTTAAAGCAAACAACAACAATATTTTCAAGCGGTCACGTGTTGAAGTGCTATATTTCTAAACACGTGTTGTTGTTCTGTGTTTTTTAACACATGCAATTCAAAAAACTTACTTTATCGTAAATAAAATGATTTTTACATTTTATGTATTACGAAGAATATTTTTAGTTGGTATTTATTTACATTTTTCATATTTCCCAAAACAGGTTCCAGAACTTGTATCTGTTCTTCCAAATATTTCTTGCGCTCTGTAACAAACTTGACCTGAATTCTTGAAGGCATCTAAATGTTAATAACACTAAATAAAAAAAAAATGTTAACTCTGTCATCATCACTAAGCAAATCTAAAGCAATGTTTCCTCTGGCAGATATGCTCGACCCCTTCCAACACTAAAAATTAAGAACGAAGAAGAAGAAGTGTTTCTTCAAGGTAACCCCCCCTTGAAGATAGTCTACCGCCCCCCTAAATATCGAAAATATATACATTTAATAGTGTCCGCCCCCCCCCCCCCGGAAATATGTAGCCTATTTGATTTCATCAACACAAACCTTAATTATATTACTATTCCACTGAAAATTTTACAAATAAAATAATAATAACATCACACGATAATTAAAGCAAAGTAATAACTGCTCATTTATTCAATAGAATAGTCAGTCCTGTGCATATGTCATCAATGTCCATCAATATGTAGATGACCATATCGTAAAGTATCCTTGAATAGAGCTGATAGTGGAGTTATTGTTAGCATAACGTATTTTTATAACTAAATCTTAATCCACTGCGCTCATCCGCCAGAATTAAATCCCTTAGCTACTGAAGGTACTTATAAGTAAGACTAGCACTTTAGTTATTATTTTAAATTAAATTTAATCTTTATAATCATTTATATATTTATAATCTCCATTGAGTCAAGTATAATTTTGGTGTACCAAAAGCAATATAATAATTCAATGTTTAAGAAAAAAAATTCATCCAGAAATTAATTAAGTAAAAAAGAGTTAATGATAACAATGAAATAAAATCTAATAAATGAGTTATAAATCTACCAAGACTAAGTTTTTGTCCTAAATTATTAAACTATAACTGGCAATCCACAATTAAATGAAAACTGCTATAAGTATTGTTATATATTATTTAGATCTGTTAACTAATGTTACAGTTAATTATGTAATACAAATAAAAATGAGATAGTTTTCTTTGGCATTACTATTGCTATATCCTGCTTGCTAAAGTTATACACTTGGGTATTTCCGTTTTTCACTTTCATTATCTATCCAGCGTTGTGATGAACTAATGTAACAATTTTTTTTGTGAATTGCCTAAATACAGTAATAAAATTCCCTTTTTTTTAAATAAAAAGACGTACACACTTTTCTAATCAATGAGTATATGATATACTTATTTTATGGAAATGTTTTAATATCAAACTTTATACTAAAGACAATTTAATAACTGAGTAAGAATTAAAGATGCAGCAGGGCTTTTCATTTTGTTTTAAATTCATTATTTTTAGGTTGTGTGGTTATATTAAAGGGAAATGCTATTTTAAAAATATATATTATATAGATTAAAGATTAGCAGTACCTTAAGTAGTCCTAGATCTACTCTTGTTGTAAGGAATCAAACGACTGGAATTTTGTACAGTAGCAGAACTTCCTCTGTTATATAATAGCGGGTTTTCCCGAAACGCGATGTCATTATGAGAGTTATCTCTCATGTATTTATGATTTAACTACGTGTAGATCAGCCACAATCAGTGCCGGCGCTACCTATAAGGCAAACTAGGCTGTAGCCTAGGGCGCCAAAATAGGTTGGAAAAACAAATTGAAAGTTTGAGGGGTGAGGGGTGCAAATCGAATGTTTGTCCCCGGGCACCGGGAAGGGTCGCTACGCCACTGATAATATGGGGGCACGAAAAAAATTGCGGGTGGGGGGGGGCGCTTTTAACAAGTTTTGCCTAGGGCGCTAAATAACCCTTCGCCGGCACTGGCCACAATAAGCAATCTATATCATCAAAACAACATTATATCTAAAGGTAAGTAAACTATTGTAGATATCAAACACGTCGTTTTAATTTTTTTACGCAGCGACTAACGTGGGTGAAGTTAAGATGCGAAATGGAAACATGATAGGTCAATGTGGAGGCGGTAAAATGCGAAATTGAAGCATGTGTGATATGTTGAGGCGGTAAAAGGCAAGCTTGAGCTGAAAGTAAAAACCGTCGTTTACGTCACGTTTTTGTCTTGCAGTTTAAGAATTTAACTGGGACTATTGAATCTGCAGTTATTTGCTATATGAGGCGTAGCGACCCAAGCCGGCCCCGGGCGAACTATCAATTGTGTGCCCCCTCCCACTTAAATTATACTTATTGGCGTAAGGAAAAATAATCCAGCCCCCCTACCCACCCCCTTCCACGCAGCACCAGTTGGAAGGTTGGTACGCTTTTTACCAGTCACTACTTTTTGTTTTGGTGCCACACTTTGACTGTCAGTATTCAATACTTCCTTCCTTCCTTATACGGAAACCGGTTGACTTCCATTAGCCAGGCAGGCCTCAGTGTGGCAAACCCCGAGAGAGTTCCCCACACATCGGTCGCTACTTCCGTGGGCTCTCACCGAGCTTTCCTTCCCCACCCACCAGACGCGGGACGTCGTCGTGTTAAGACTAAGAGAATAGGCGTAGCTAGTGGAGTGCGGTTTGAAAGGCCTTTCAAACCGCATTGCACTAGCTACGCCACTGTTTGTTATTAAGTGTCACGTGAATCTATGATGAATTTACTATTCACCAATGTTGAGATGCCACTTAAAAATAAACATTTATTTCGACTATCAATTACTTGCATGTAGATGTTGCTTCAAAATGAACCTTTATTTAGCATATCTATTACATGTAGATGTTACTATAAAATGAACCTTTTTTAGCATATATATTACTTACATGTAGTTGTTACTGTAAAATGAACATTTATTTAGCCTTTCTGTGATGGCGGAAAATGTATAAGATGCTATATGAAACAATATGATGACTACTCTTATAACTAACACTTCAACTATAACCAAGTGATGAGGACGGGAACACTCTTAATTTCCGTCGACACTAAGTTAACGATAGGAACAACTTCGATAAAAAAAATAGAATTACTTTATTCTTAAATACTAATACTGAATGAACTTGAACTACACTACCAAATTAAACAACACGCCTTTTTCTACAATAGCTAACCCACAACTGTCTTAATTCCTGTGTCCTACGTCATAAGTAACATTGTTGCGTCACGCTCACGCCACACTCACGCCACAAAAGTTTAGTCACACACGCGCACATACTCTCGAACCAAATCGTCTACCGTCAAGTTCACACCGTCTTTATTAGTCTCTACAAGTCTAGTCTTATTCTATTTGCGCTATAACATAGGCCTATGTTTATTTTAGTGAGTAGAACATAGTAATTGGTGATCACACTGGAGTTTTGTAATGATGACTAAACAAACAACATATTATAAACCATTAAAATTTGTGTATACATGTTATTCTACACACATACTAAGTTCGTAGCGTCTGTTTAACATGTTGGTTATATATTTTATTGTTTTGAGAATTTATTAGCCGCCACGTTTTGTGTTGTACTTTTATAAACTAACAATTGTACAACTACTAGGCCAGGATAACGTTGCGCCTTGATCTGCGAGAAACACTTGAAAGTAAAGTTCTTGACCTTTCTTCATGTCAACAACCACTGACCCAGCAGCGCTAGTGTTGGCACATTTCACTTCTATAGACGTAAACCACTCGTCTCCAGCCCAAACACCAACTATAATCTGTTTACCTTCACTTTCATTTAGAGTCACACAGACAAGATATAAACCATCATGTGGTGATACAAATGTTCCTGTTGTTTGATTAAAATGTTGACCGTTATATTCACGAACTTCATCAAAGTTTGACATAATTAATCCAACACTGACAGGTTTGGGTTGAGCAAGCTGTACCTGACAAGCATATCTGTTACATACACGTGACTCTGTTGATTTGAAAACATATGTATGATTTATATGTTTAATTTTATAAATGCTCTGACTATTTGATTCATACAATGTGCATTTACATTTTCAAAACTCATATTGTGGATGATCATTATCCATTGAATTAACATAACTGTAACTTAGACTACACATTTCAAATATTAGTTTAGTATCGCCCTATGTTAGTTTAACGTTTAGTACAAATTGAAAATATTAGTTTAGTACTTCCCTAGGTTAGTTTAACGTTTAGTACAATTTGAAAATATTTGTTTAGTATTGCCCTAGGTTAGTTTAGTAGACATTGAAAATATTTGTTTAGTAAGAGTGTATCACGTCACGTAATATGCAACTATCATAAAATAAACTGCAGCTCTGTAAATGTCTTTCTGTACTAGGGTAGACTGCTGTAGGTCGACATACCAGGTGGTGTAATGTACCAGGTGAGGAAACAAACACCTGACGGAAACCCACGGGTCTAGAGACTGGCACTATGGGTGAGTGAAATGTTCCATTCTTTATCACGTTATGGTCTGTCTGGCTAACGAACATCACGTTATGGTCTGTCTGGCTAACGAACATCACGTTATGGTATGTCTGGCTAACGAACATCACGTTATGATCTGTCTGGCTAACGAACATCACGTTATGGTCTGTCTGGCTAACGAACATCACGTTATGGTATGTCTGGCTAACGAAAATCACGTTATGATCTGTCTGGCTAACGAACATCACGTTATGGTCAGTCTGGTTATATGATTTGTTTTATAAACGTACCTATTAGATTCAAATCTTTTGACAATTTTGAAATGGCATCTTCAATATTTTCCACCTAAAATGTATATGTTATAAAATGAATGAAGAAGTCACATAGTTTCTTAGAACATACAATTGCTGCACTAACATTAACTTTAGAATGGCAACTTGTAAGAATAAAACATAATTTAAAGTATGTTTCTTTTTGAAATTATAAATTTATTGCTTAATTTATTTTGTTAACTGGTTTATTAACAGAGTGTTAATATTTAACACCGGATTTATCAACGTCGCAATTTAATTTTTAATAAAATCACTATACATATAGGCCTACCCTCGTTTTTCTTTCTTCCCTAGTTTCCAAGTTCTGGTTAAAAATTTGAATCATTTTGTCAAGGGGCATTAATCTCTGTTGTAGGAGTTTGTATATCACACTGTGCTAAAGAGAAGAAGATTCAATTAATGCATTAAAATTTTGATTATTTTTACTGCACAATAAAACTAACATAAACATGTGTTTTAAATCTAGTAATAATATTAAAGTATAACTGGCGATAAAGCTACTAAGTTGTGTTTTGATTTAACCAGGTTATAAAATGTGAAATAAGTTATCTGGCCAGCATGTGTGAAATTGTGTAAACACATAATTATCAATTTTACCTTTTCTAATTGAGTTGATGTATTCAGCATATTTTTAGAACTCTCTTTTTGTAAGGCAGCCATTTGATCAGAAAGTCTTTTAATTTCTTGTGTGATACTGTGAGTTTTATCTGTGTGCTCTTGCATATCTTTATTTATTTTGTGGAATTTGTTTTCATATTCTTTCATATCTAGGGAGAATTTCTCTTGTGTTTTGTTTGACTTGGTTTCTGTTTTTTTTAAACTTTCAATTACTTTATTCAGCTCCATTACTTTGTTATCTTGTTCACTCATTTGTTTTCTAAGGTTTTTAAAATTCTGCTTTTGTTTTTTAGTCAGTTGTTCAATGTTTACCCCCATGTCACTCTGTTCAAATACAAAGTTGTCTCTCCATTGTTTTATTTCTGATATGTCATCTGTAGACTTGTTATTGACTTCTTGTAGAGAACATAAGGCTGTCTCTATCTGCTCAAGTCGACTGACGTCTTGTAGAGAAGTTATGGCTGTCTCTATCTGCTCAAGTCGACTGACGTCTTGTAGAGAAGATATGGTTGTCTCTATCTGCTCAAGTCGACTGACGTCTTGTAGAGAAAATATGGCTGTCTCTATCTGCTCAAGTCGACTGACGTCTTGTAGAGAAGATATAGCTGTCTCTATCTGCTCAAGTCGACTGACGTCTTGTAGAGACAATATGGATGTCTCTATCTGCTTAAGTCGACTCAATATTTCTGTTGCATAATAATATAAAGTCTATCCAAACATTAATTATATTGTATTCATTCTTAAATTCGTGTTCTTTGAAGAAATATTATTAAAGATACACTAATATGTTCAAGATTTTTTTTCAACGTCGTTAAAAAATAGATTCTACCGTCTGTTTGTTCCAATTGTTTAGTGCCTTGATTTGTTGATTCAGTCCAGTCACGTTTTTCTGATCTTTGAGTTTTTGTTGTAGACTGATAGAAAGATGGCGTTGCTGTATCGACATCTAAAGTCTCTTTATTTTCACCTGTTATAAATGAATATTATAATCTAAAACTTTAGTATTCCACTTTTAAGTAATGGTTTACTTCTTGCTTATTAACGAAATGTTTTTGTATTGCATACATATTTACTTGTGTAAGCAGATGATTGCAGCAGACATTTGATTTCATATAATAAATTATAACGCCTGCAAATGACTTAGAATCTCCTAGACTCTGATAGATTGTTAAACAATAAATTATGAGTTCTACTTGTTCCCACTGTAGTGATTAAGTACATAAGTGCTGTTACCATTTTTTAACTTATTGTTGTCTAATCATTTACTTATAATGTGTAACGCTGCACCCAACATGGCCGTTGTCGCTGAATCAAGTTCCTGGCATAGATCGCTGTAGGTGATAGACGGGTTGTCATTTTTATCTTCTATCCAAATCTTGCTTTTTTCTACTGCCTGATTAAATAGAGCAAATACATATTTTTAGCAATGGAATACACGTTATTCCATTCTATAGCTTGTTGTAAGTACAGAATATTTTTTTTAAATTCATCGCTTACGTTTTGCATAATCAATATGAGAGGATCTATCAAGTGCAGCTGTTCTTCCAAAAATTTCATGATTTCTGTAACATGTCTGAGCTGAATTCTGGAGCGCATTTTACTTTTACTAATACACTGTCGAGATACAGAAAAATTAGTGCAAGATTTAGCCAAGGTTTCAAGTGACAGAAAGTGAAATATATAAAAATGACAAATAATTAGAATACATATATCTAGTAATTAGCACGTTAAATTATTTAAGGTATATATATATATATATATATATATATATATATATATATATATATATATATATATATATATATATATATATATATATATATTAATTCTTTTAATATACTCCGATTTAGTTATACGACTTTTACGTGTACACATTTTAGTAAAAAATATTACATTTGTAAATTTATTATATCGCTGTAGATCAACTGACACATATTTTAGAATTCTAAATAAAAACGTCCTGCTGGTAGTTCTAAATTTTTCACTAGTTGATAAAATATTTAGTTAAACACACCAAAATAGGAGAGTGTCGAAATAAAATTATACATATCGAGTTGATAAACTTAATGTGCTAATGAAGTACCAGATCCTTCGGAGTGATGGTCATTTTAATTGTTTCTACTGTTATTATGTATGTAGTGTCTTATGTTTTTGGTGAGTAAGAGATCTGCATTTAGATTCAAAGCAGTATTGTTTTTTTTTGTGTGAATTAAATAAACTACGACTCAAATATCCATATAACACAAATTATATTTGAAACAATACTTACAATTAAAAAATATATATATATAAATTTTGTTAAAAGTTAATTTTCAAGCAGTAAATAAAACAATTTCCTGTTGATTTCTAGACAGAATTTCATACGTGTTAACACAGATAATATCGGGATTTCCCGTTAGGCAGTTTCAGTTTCACTAGCAACAGTCCACAGAAATCTGGAAAAAAACAAATACAATATGTACAGCCATTAAACGAACAACAAGTAAAGGAACTATTGGTAAGCTTAACGTTGGCTTGCACACAAAATACATACTTTACTGCAGTAACAGGTATCACTTACCGTCTGTATAAATATTAAAACTATTTTTCAGCAAGCAGTGGCGTAGCGAGGTCGGGTGTCACTCGGTGCGGCAGTTAATGGTGTCACCCCCCCCCCCCCCCCCAGAGGCGTTGCGACCCTTCCCGGTGACAAAATTTCAAACTTTCGATTTGCACCCCCCTCAAACTTTCGATTTGCACCCCCCCCCTCAAGTTTTTCTCTATATATTTTGCTATTTTTTGCCTTGGTGTCACCCCCCTAAATGGTGTCACCCGGTGCGGTCCGCACCCCCCCTCCCCCCCCTCGCTACGCCCCTGTCAGCAAGAATTTTTTCTAAATGTTTTTTTTTTTAATTAAAAACATTGCCGCACATTGTTCGCCGTAAGAAATGATAAGCGAACATAGATTTTTTAAAAAGGGATTGCACTGTTATCAGCATTAACCAATGCACTGCTTGAGTAGTAATTATGAAATTACCTGAAATAATTTCAGGTAATTTCATAATTTTTTGTGCTACTTTACACGATAGCACTTCTATTGTTCTCTAACTTCCCCAATATTGTCAATATATTTTTACATCGTTACTATTGTAAGTTTTTTAATAAATCAACTTATAATTTAATAGTTTAGGCATAAAAAGTGTGCTGTGTTAGTGCAGGAGCATTATATAGATTATTTTAAACACTTGTTATAGCTATCCATATTTTTTAATCAGATGTCTCGGTACCACTGACCCGAGACACTTTTCAGATTTTGCTCGAACAGTTTGATGCATTGAACAGTCGGTTAAAGTCGGTTACAGATGAACTTGAATGTTTACACGTTACAGGTAAGATAAATGGATAAATGTGTAACATAATTGCAACGTAGTCAAATACATATTTATATGTAAGCGCTACTTGTCATTTGTGCAGATAAATTGGAAAGCTATGCAGTGAAGTAATGTGCCAGTTAGGTCATACATACATTAAAATAATATTACAGCCACTGGTTTCCTCTACTACATCAATCTTATTTCATGTTTACTAAAAATATAACACGGGTTTTTCCTGCATTCATTTTTATTTCATGTACAACAGTCTGATGACACATTTTAGCAAAAATACTTTACTGTTTCCCAAAACGAGTTAAGTACATGTCAAATGTTAGGGAAATTAAACCATTTCAACCTTTAGACTATAACTTGGTAAACAGCATAAGAATTTAAAGTAATATAAATTTTATTTTAAATTTATTATTTGGTCGTTTGGTTTTATGCCCTGTCAGTATGAGATTTCTGCTTAACCTTAATGATTTAACTATAAATTAATTTGCCGAATTACCAGATCAATATAGCTTAATGTAAACAAAATTTAAAAGAAAATTGAACATTGATATGTTCAATACACTTATTCTTAATGTTTGAAACCTAGAATAACGTGGGGGTGGGGGTGGATAAAAAAAAGAGCGAGATGAGTGCAGAAACTGTCCTTCACGAGATTTTAAGTTGTGGTAGTTTAAATATGTGTATAGGTCATCACTTTTGTAGTCATATGTATTTAAGTATCGGTATCCCATTTGGAGTCACATGCGTTTAGAATAACTTTAAGGTGCGACTTTATAAGTCACATGCAGATGTTACTTTAAAATGAACATTTATTTAGTCTATCTATTACTTACAGGCTGATGTTACTTTAAAATGAACATGTATTTAGCCTATCTATTACTATTACTTACAGGCAGATGTTACTTTAAAATGAACATGTATTTAGCCTATTTGTTACTTACAGGCAGATGCTACTTTAAAATGAACATTTATTTAGTCTATCTATTACTTACATGTAGAGTAGAACTCCACCACAAAGTAATTTAAGTCATTCTGTCACACAGGTACGTCACATTTACATATAATGTTTTTTTTAATACACAATATTCTAAATCGATTTCATGTGAGTTATAAACGTTTATCAGATTTGACTGAAAAATATAGAGAAAGCTATAGTTTCTCTTTAAATAATGAAACAAAAGACTAAAGATCACATATTAGAAAAGAAACAATTGAGAGACAACTTTGTAACAGAATAAAGCAAGGATACAATAAGAATTGAACAACTCAGCAAAAGCAGAACTTCTGCTGTTTTTCTCCGTGATCTCCTCGGCTGCCCAACTTTTCTTTTTCCGTGTCGATTGAAACCCATTTCTTTCTTTGAATATTAACGTCCTCTCTTCTCAGGGTACATCAAATCCATCCCCATTTACGGATTTGATGGCAAAACAAGAACACGTGTTGTATAAAAAGTATTAAAACATTAATTAAAACAAATGTAAAGCAATTAACTGGTTTTACAGTATTTTTATTGGATACAAGCCGACTTGAGCTTACTTAAGGGATACATTTACTATTTTGACTTTCAGACAAAAATTTTGATCACTTTAATGCACTTAGTACTTTTACTTTTATTGCTACACTTTATCTCTAAACATGATAAAACTTTATTAAAATTCACTACACATAGTAGAACTTCTGCTACTTAATAGTTAAACATTTATTTCGTTTAGTATTTGTGACTGCCACTTCCGTAGAGTTTTTGCTGCGTTTTTCATGCGTTCATTTACAGTCGTTTAAAACAATACGGAGGTTTCGGGTTTTTTTTATTTAGTTGCGTTCAGAATTTTAACGAGAGCGGTACAAAACTAATAGTTTTAAATAATGCTAGTGGGTTCAAAGAAAACATCAACACAACACATGAATAAGGGACGTAGCAAATACAATAATCTAAGGCGTCTGAAATAACTCGATACGTTCCTTTGAAAACATTTTTTAATTTATTTTTATCAATTCAAGTCTTGCAGCTTTTAACGCAAAATGTGTTGGGCATATTTCGTTAAACATATTATATAATTTAAAACGTACACCTACTGTTTTGTTTGTAGTTAAACTTAATTTCTCTCATGTACTTCATTTCAAGAGACCATAGCTGGCATGTACCTCACTTTACTCCAGAATGATTGACATATAATTCAATTCACTAGACCTTAGATGACATGTACATAACTTCAGCAGTCACTTAATGACATGTACTTTACTTCGCCTGACAATAGATGACATATACTATACTATAGCAGACATTTTATGACATGTGCCTCACTTCACCACACAATAGATGACATGTAGCCAACCTCATTTCATAAGACTGAACATACCATATCGAAGGATGATTGTAGCAAAGTCTTGATATTATTTCGTTTTATGGTGTAAAATTATTGAAAGTATACAATTCCTGTTGTTAGAATATTTTTTTCTACACATGAAGGGTTATTAATAAATAGGTTGGTATCGTTATATAAGTATTTTCGTTTATTTTTCATCAGTCTTTTGTTTATGCGTGCCATATCCTACAACAAATAGTTTATGCTTGGAAAAAAAACGTGTTGAATAAATGCTTGTAAATTTATAAACATTTGATGTTATCGGTTAGGAAATACAAGTTATTGTAACTAACCCAACATAACACACAAGCCAAAATCTAAACATATCAGTACCATGTTTACGCATGAAAATGTAAGATGCCTCAAAATGTTAGCACATTTACTAGTGCTGAGCTGTTTTCAAGAATGTTTATACCTGAAATCCTTTAGCAGCGTGCAATTGATGTTTTTGAGTGCACGAATACGTGTGCTTGTACGTATGTGTTCGTGTGTGTGTGTATGTGTGTTTGTACATTAGTGCGATCATACGTGTGAGTACTTGTATTTACAAGTGAGGAAATCAACAACATTACACACACGTCCTGGTTTAGCTCACAAAGACGTATGGGCAAACAGCATTCATGTTGACTTTACGATTATAAACCTGGAAATCTAATAAACAATTACACACGTATTAGAAAGTTGTTTAGACTCATAGCCTTTAGTAAATACGTGGGTTGATGGGTCTCACATACAGCATCTGATCTCTTACGTATGACCTGATGAAACCACTTCATTAATTACATTGATTGCTGCCCGTTTAATGGTTATAACCTATAATTTCATAGCGACTGATTAGGCTTAAACTAAAAATTAGCTCTCATGTGACTAATGCAGTACAAGGGGCTAGTGTGCATATCAGGGAGAGAAAAATATATATAAAGCTCAGTTAAATTTATAGTTGTAGGACATGTTCAGCCAGTTAAAGTGAGGTAAATGCCATTCTCTGTCTTGTGGAGTTGGGTTATCTCACTAATGGTAAGGTAAAGATGTAAATGTTTTCTTAACCGTCACGAGAGATAATGTGTGTTGTGTAACTTCATGTAAGCTAGCGTCGTTAGCTTTCGAGTAGAACATTTCTTTAAAAGCTTGAAATGTGTAAAAACATACTTAAGTGTAGTCACCACCTCATCTACTAAACCCTAACTCAACTAAATGAAGTTACCATTACTTTTCACGAATCAAACCCAGAGCCCCGTTACACTAGCTCTGTATTTTTAACTAGTCAAACATTTTTAAGCCGCACTATTTCAATAACCTGATGTAAAGATTTTATACGATGTTACTTTCTACCAGCCATATATTTCTTATGTTTATAAGCTTGTGTAACAATTGCTAAGAGGAATATATAATTTAGATTAGGCAATTGACTGCGAAGAACGCAACTCAGTTATATGTCTCTGTATAACAAGGTAATATGTCTAGCCTGCATAATTTGTATATATCCATATATATATATATATATATATATATATATATATATATATATATATATATATATATATATATATATATATATATGTAACTAGGGGAAGTTACCAGAGACATAACAACGTATTACAGTCTGATGCAATAACGCAGGTGTTGGCTGATAACGATCAGAAAGCCAAGGCGTAGTATCTGGGGAAGCGATACGATAAGAACGCAATACGGTCTGTCAACTTTGAAGCGACAGGATGCAGATGGCTTATTAAATCGGACTGTACGACAGAAGCGGCGTAATTAACATTCTGACGCAACGATTAGAATCGATTACGATTACGATTATGATAGAACCGAATACGATTACGAATACGAAGGGGATATATAGGAAGGCGACGGCTGAGCTCGCTCTCTCTCTCGATCAGTCAGTCAGTGTGGCAGTATCAAGTTGGTTATTGAACGGGTTAGCCGTATTGTGTTAAGAAGGACGATAGACATGTGCATTCAGTTATGTGAAGACTAGTGAGGACTGTTGGGGGTCAGTTGATTCAGACTATTATTGTGAAGCATTCCTTTTGATTCACTATATTATTGTGAAGTATTTCTTTGATCCATGTAATAAAAGGATCAATAGCGAACCTGCATCTTCGAGTATCTATACTGTGGTCGATGTTGTTTTAGAATGAGTGGTTAGACTCGGTAACATTTGGCGTTGTCGAGCAGAACTCGTTAACATTTGGCACTACAGGCAAATAGTCTCGTTACATTTGGCGCTGCGAGCAGGGTATGCAACTTGCCTAGGTCACAATTGGCGTCGTCGGACAGGATGAATTCAACTAGACTTGCCGCTTGAGGCACCCATAGTCAACCTTGTTCATAACTGTGTTTCGTGTGTGTGTGAATTCGGACATTCAGGAACAGTGAAAATTGAGGAACGAGGAAAATTTTTCATACACACACGGTAAGAAAGAACTCTTTTTTTTTTTACTCAAGGAATAAAATGTCTACTCTGGACGAGAAGCAGACCCATATTGTGGTCCTGCCCAGAGAGTCCCACATTAACAAATTTTACGGGGACGGTGATCCAGCTTTAACCAACAGGTTCAGTGAGGAGGTCAAAGCGGCCTGGGCCTCGAGACACATGTCACCAGAGGAAAGATTAAGACTGCTGATGGGCAGTATAGGAGAGACGGTTAGGGCAGAGGTCAAATGCCACGATAAAACCATCCAATCAGATCCAGATAAGGTGCTGGATCTAATTATGGAGACCTTTGGGGAGAGACGGTCGGGATCGCAACTGCTATCGGGGTTCGTAGGCTTAAAGCAGAGAATGGCGGAGAGTGTGATGGAGTATTCACACCGAATGAACAGGGCCTTTGATTCGGTAAAGGGCAAAACACCTGACATTGATGTACGCCTACTGAGGGACCATTTCATCGAGGGGCTAGCAACCCCGATCTTAAGGAGAGAGTTGAAAGAGGAGGTCCACAAAGACCCGCAGTTGACCTTCCTTCAGGTCAGGAACTCAGCGATCCGCAGGTCCGAGGATGAGGACCAATCGAACTGTTCGGTGGACAAAGTCTCTGTGCCGGAACAGAAACAATCCCCACCCACAGGGACCGGCACGGTGGAAACCATGATGGCTCAACTGTTGGCCCACCTGGATAAGGTTGACCAACGATTGGAGAGGTTAGAAAGCAGGTCAACAGCTGAGAATCAGGAAAAGAACGGGACAAAACAGAGACAGGTTGGACGGCCGCGACCCGCCGGTCCATCGCTCCGGTGGACGGCTGACGGTCGACCAATTTGCTTGTCCTGTTCACAACCCGGACATATGGCACGGTACTGTCAGGGAAACGGTCGTCCTCTGTAAGGCAGGGTCAGGCTACAGAGGGGCGAGGGTATGGCCCAAGAAACAAAATGATGGGAGTCTGTCCCGAAATGGTGATTACGATTGGGGACATCGCGGTGAAGGCAATTGTGGATACAGGCTCCCAGGTGACGACAATTACGGAAAATTTTTACACCAAATGGATGAAAGGAAAAGACCATAGGTTGAGGTCTGACACATGCATGCGCCTGACGGCAGCTAATGGACTAACCATTCCATACTGTGGTTATTTTCTGGCGGATGTCGTGGTGGCGGGACATAGGTTGAAGCAGGTTGGGGTGTTCGTTACGAAACACAACCTAGAGACAAATGTGTCAAATATACCTTGCCTGTTGGGCATGAATATTCTTGGCCAGTTGCCAGAATTTCTTACAAATATTGTCGGATCGACCACACCAGGTCGGGGATCCAAGTTGGCCAGGTTTGCCAAGACCAGAGGAAGGATATCAGTCCCGGCAAACACGGTCAAGGCAATCACATTACAAATTGGTGATAGAAGCGTGAATGGTGAGGTGATGATAGAACCATGTGGCGCCGCACTGAGGGCAGGCGTCGTGTTACTGCGGACATACACATCAGCGGAGAAGGGACTAGTTCAAGGATTAGTGGCAAATGTTTTGGATGAGGAAATTTTTATACCGCCTAATACTCTGGTAGGGGTACCACAGAACGTCGAGGTACTAAGGTCGGCACAGTGCATCGAACTGAGCAATACCAGCAGTAATGAAGTAACAATTAGGTCGGTCAATGTGACGGCCGAGGTGAAGAAAGAGGATGGCCGATCATATACATTCCCGGAAACTGAGGACCCAAAACTAAATGAATTGCTGAATAAGTACAGGGATATATTTGCCTCGTACGAGGGTGATTTGGGTTACACGGAAGTAATAAAACACCAGATACCCTTACTACAAGACAAACCGGTGGCGCAACCTTATCGAAGATTACCACCAAGTCACTACTCTGCGGTGAAAGCACACCTGAACGATCTACTAAAAAAGGGAATTATTACAACCAGCACTAGCCCGTATGCGGCACCGATAGTAGTGGTAAAAAAGAAGTCAGGGGAGATAAGACTGTGTTGTGATTACCGGAAATTGAACAATATCACAAGAAGGGATGCATTCCCCTTGCCTCGTATTGATGAATGTCTTGATGCGTTGGGGGGAGCAAGATTTTTTTCTACCTTGGATTTGGCTAGTGGCTACCACCAAGTGGCCATGCACCCCAACGATCAACATAAGACTGCATTTATTTCTCCACTGGGACTGTACGAGTGGACCCGTATGCCGTTTGGTCTAACTAATGCGCCTGCTACATTCCAGCGAGTAATGCAGAGTGCTATGAGTGACTTTCTATTTCAAATAATGTTGGTGTACTTGGATGATATACTGGTTTACTCAAAAACTTGGGAGGACCATCTAAAAAGATTAGAACAAGTGTTTCTCCGTCTTAGGGAGATAGGAGTAAAGCTGAACCCAGACAAATGCGGCTTCGGTCTGAAATCGGTACATTTTTTGGGTTATGTGATTTCGTCGGATGGCATCGCCACTGACCCAGATAAAATTGCAGCTGTTAAAGAATGGAAACAGCCAACAACTACGGTAGAGGTCAGATCATTCTTGGGCTTTGCTTCCTATTATAGAAAATTTGTGCCTGGTTTTGCAAAAATTGCCGCACCATTGCATGACTTGGTAAACAAAATGACAAAGAAACACAGTAAGGAGAAAAAGAAAGGTAAAACACAACTGATAGGTGAATTATGGACTGATGAATGCCTGAACTCGTTTAAGCTATTGAAAAAGGCTTTGACAGAGGCGCCGATATTAGGATACGCAGACTTTGACAAACCATTTCGGCTAGAAATTGACGCCAGCTCTAAAGGTCTGGGAGCTGTGCTATCACAACAACAAAAGCAAGGTTTCAGGGTTATTGCGTATGCCAGTCGAGCTCTGAAGGAATCAGAGAAGAACATGACAAATTACAGCGCCATGAAACTAGAACTTTTGACATTAAAATGGGCTGTGACTGAAAAATTCAGGGACTATCTATTAGGGGCTAAATGTGTGGTATACACTGACAATAACCCCTTGAGTCACCTAAAGACAGCAAAGTTGGGATCCATCGAACAGCGATGGGCAGCAGAATTGGCACTCTTTGAGCTAGAGATAAAATATCGCCCGGGGCGGTCCAATGGCAATGCGGACGCCTTATCAAGGAATCCTTACGAGAGACCGGGCGATGAGGAAGAAACGCTGACAGGAATATGTGAGGTCAGAGCGTCAACAGATATCCCTCACGGGGTGCAAGTGAGGCAGAACGGACAGACCGGGGTGGAGCACATTTCCACAGAGCCCGGACATATGGACATCGGTGATTTCAATTGCCTTAATCACAAAGAGATAAGAGATGCCCAGAGAACGGATAGTGGCTTACAGCCGCTGTTGAAACACGTCCAGGAACAAAAATTCCCAGGAAGAAGGGAAAGAGATCAATTTGGTCGAGAAACAAAGAAAATACTGTGTCAGTGGGACCGTCTCAGTATAAAGGATGGTGTTCTCATGCGGAGAATTCATGACCAAATTGATGGGACAATACACCAGGTGGTGGTGCCTGGACAATTACGAGAAGAAGTGCTAAGGTTGGCACATGACAGGGCAGGACACCAGGGTCAGGACAGGACGCACAAAATATTACGACGAAGGTGTTACTGGCCCAATATGGAGATGGAGGTCAAACGCCATTGTGAGGCTTGTGTTAGGTGTCAGCATGCGAAAATGCCAGTTGTCAAAATGAGACAGCCATCAGGACACTTACTGGCGACAAAACCACTAGAGATTGTGGCTATGGACTTTACGTCGTTGGAACAATCATCGGACGGGACGGAACATGTGTTGGTAATGACTGATGTATTCACCAAATAGACTGTGGCGGTGCCCACACGAGATCAGACTGCCAAAACAGTGGCAAAGGTCTTAATAGAACATTGGTTCATCAAATATGGCATACCAAGACAATTACACTCTGACCAAGGAAGGGCCTTTGAGTCAGAAGTAATTAACCAACTGTGCAGCCACTACGGGATCAACAAATCTAGAACAACCACATTTAATCCGAAAGGAAACGGACAGTGCGAGCGGTTCAACCGCAGCATGCATGATTTGCTGCGTACTCTAGAACCTGAACAGAAAAAACGTTGGCCTGATTTTCTCCCGGAGTTGGTATATCTATACAACTGCACCCCCCCATGCCACAACCGGCTTTTCGCCACACATGTTGCTGTTCGGACGGGAGGCTCGACTCCCCCTTGACTTGTTCCTAGAAAAAAAGGAGAGTATGACTGGCTCATACACTGCACTGGAATATGTGAATGAACATATGAGACGAATTAGAGAAATGTACAGGGTAGTACAGGAAAGACTAGAACATGAAGCACGGCGAAGGGAACCGCCGGTACAGACAAAGGACCCGCCACTCAAACTGAACGACAGGGTATTACTGCGTAGCCACCCGTTAGGCAGAAACAAAATCCACGACCTCTGGGGACAGGAGATATGGCAAGTCGTGGAGATGCCTAAAGTAGCAGGTGGCCCCTTTAAGATAAGACCCATCGATCACACCAAACCGGATCGGTGGGCGAATATTGCTCAATTAAAGAAATATTGTCATAGTCAAGAAGAGCAGTTACACACAAGGAAACCCAAGACAATTAGGGAACCGGAAACTATAACGGAAATTCACATACCCATCCCGGAACCATGTCACCATCAACAGAGCAACAGCGATACACAAGGGGAGGATACCGGCAACAAGGAGGATCCCGGTCCCTCCAGAAGCAGAGAGACAGTAGACCATCAGATAAGTGGTCCGCGGAGAAGTTTGAGAAACAGAAAGAATACGAAATTTTTCGTCGGCAACCATCAATTCTTTCATGGTCGCGCTGGTATGAGAACAGACTGTTCAAAAAGTTATAAAAGTGAACTGGTGAAGGCACCAAACGAAAAAAGGTGGATGTGAATTCTAGAACTGTTTTGTGTCTGAGGAAGATGATGTAGACACATTTGATATGTGAAATAGGGATAACTGTCAATCTTATACGAATGTGACGACATTGACAGTGAGTGGAACAATAAATTTTTTTTTACGGTGGTGCGATTGACATTGAAGGACTGCACCTGCCAATCGTTGTTTGTGGTTGATAACACACAAAAAAAGCAGGGGTGGATGTAACTAGGGGAAGTTACCAGAGACATAACAACGTATTACAGTCTGATGCAATAACGCAGGTGTTGGCTGATAACGATCAGAAAGCCAAGGCGTAGTATCTGGGGAAGCGATACGATAAGAACGCAATACGGTCTGTCAACTTTGATGCGACAGGATGCAGATGGCTTATTAAATCGGACTGTACGACAGAAGCGGCGTAATTAACATTCTGACGCAACGATTAGAATCGATTACGATTACGATTATGATAGAACCGAATACGATTACGAATACGAAGGGAATATATAGGAAGGCGACGGCTGAGCTCGCTCTCTCTCTCGATCAGTCAGTCAGTGTGGCAGTATCAAGTTGGTTATTGAACGGGTTAGCCGTATTGTGTTAAGAAGGACGATAGACATGTGCATTCAGTTATGTGAAGACTAGTGAGGACTGTTGGGGGTCAGTTGATTCAGACTATTATTGTGAAGCATTCCTTTTGATTCACTATATTATTGTGAAGTATTTCTTTGATCCATGTAATAAAAGGATCAATAGCGAACCTGCATCTTCGAGTATCTATACTGTGGTCGATGTTGTGTTAGAATGAGTGGTTAGACTCGGTAACATTTGGCGTTGTCGAGCAGAACTCGTTAACATTTGGCACTACAGGCAAATAGTCTCGTTACATTTGGCGCTGCGAGCAGGGTATGCAACTTGCCTAGGTCACATATATAATTTATAATATATATTCATACATGAGAACAAAGATATTTGAACATAAATGCCTATCTTTTATATATATATATATATATATATATATATATATATATATATATATATATATATATATATATAAATGAACAGCCTATTTTTTTATGTGTAGTGGGGGTGTGTATCGGTGTGTATATTGGGTAGGTATTCATTTACAGATACAATGCTACAGACTAAAATCACAATCAAGAAAAGCGGCGACGTATTAGATCTAATTGTTTTTTTACATTTAATAATCATATTCCAATATATTTACAAATAAAATGAATTATTATATTAAATTATCAGACACAAATTGTTGTCCTGTGAATTTATATTTAAACATTCGTCTTTTAAATTGTTCATTAGATTTGTCTCAAAGCTTGTCGTAAAGCTCTCTTACAGTAGCGTTACAAGATATGTAAAATTTTAGCTATCGTATATGTATATTGTAGTCAAGTAGAACATATTAATTGGCGATCACATACAATCAGTTTGAAATGTGTACTGACGGCTAAACCAATAACATGAAATCATTAGTTTTTTGTATATGTTACGGTCAAAGCCCGAAGTCGGCCAATGCTAGGATTGGCCGGCCAATCTGCGCATTGGCCAATATCGCCTCCCATAGGTCGGTCAAAGTCCGAAACGTTGCTTGATTTCGGGCTTTGGCCGCCCAATCCGCAGACTGGCCATGGTGGACCGGCCAAAGTCTGAAATAGCTCTTAATTAGAAGATCATCTGGCTAGGGACGACAGGCCAAAGTCCGAATTAGAAGATCATGAGCAGATTTTGGGTTTTTTTTATGCCGTACGGATCATGAAATTAAGTCTTTATTGATTATTAATTAAAGCAAATGACAGAAACATTCAAATGTTTTTATTGTACTATAGTCTCAATCTATCAATATCATAATTTGTTACAACAAGTTGAACTTTTATGGCATTTAGAATTACATAGCAGCTTGTTATTTTTACACTTGCAGCGATTGGTTGTGCACTTAGTTGTGCAATTGCAGCGAGTGTAGCCTTGGCCCCCAGTCAATGATTGTGAAGATGCGATGGTTCGTAGTGATTTTTCCTCAGTGCCAACTGACGACAATAAGAGCAGTTTTTCGTGAAGAATTGAAAACTCACTTCTAGCATACAGTTGTTTTAGAACACAATGTTCCGTTTCTAATTTGTAGAAACCGTTGTCATGACAACTGCAATCACGCTTCGGGGATCACCGTGACCTCTGTCAACATCTGGAAAACGGATGCGTACATTGTCACCCACTTCACCATCTTTAAATTTTGTATTTGATGTTTTAAGCATCTTAGCACCTTGAGTTTGCAAGCCAGTATGAGCTGCTGATCTGTGTTCGATGATGTCTTGTTTGTTGTGACACAATCTGCAGGTAATGTTCCCTCCGTGCCCTTCGTCTGCTTCATTGGGTATTCCACAAATAGCATGGACATCGTTGCCACATGATCCACAAGAATGAGCTACACTACAATGTTTTTCACAAACTATACAGAATCTGTTCGCCACGTTATTGTCACGCAACTGGTCTGGACGTTCCGCCACGGTAGCAGATGTGTTAGCTGAGGATGTCGTTGCATTTATGGCAACCTCCATTTCTTGTTCAATGTTCTCAAGATCTTCCTCAGTAACTATTTTATCGAGAGCCCATATATGGAAACTAACATGGATTTACATTTTTTTTCTTTTGACAGCCATCTGCTAAGTCTGTCTCATGGTCTGACGGCCCTTTTGATCCATGTCGCCTTGCATATGGAATGCTATACAAACAAGAGCTAAACAATAAATTACTCTCAATGAAAATCACCCAGAATAATGAAAATACGATCACAACTTAGTCTAGATAGAACATTGGCCAGGACATCCCGGCCAGTGCGCGCATTGGCCGGCCAATGTACGAAATACGCTGTCAAGTTTAAGCGCTTCGGACTTTGGCCAGTACGTCCAGGCCATTGGTGCGCGCATTGGTCGGCAAATGTACGAAATACGATCTTAGTGCTAAGTTCTTCGGGCTTTGGCCACGAGAGCCGGCCAATGCGCGGATTGGCCGGCCAATCCGCGCTTTGGCCGCACTTCGGGCTTTGACCGTAACATATACATGTAGTCTACAAATGTAGTTAGTTGTTAGCATGTGTTTAACATGGTGGTTACATGTTTTGTTTTGAGAATTAACCATCCACCATATTTTGTGTTGTACTTCTATAAACTAACGATAGTAAAACTACTGTAGCAGGATAACGTTGCGCCTTGATCTGCGTTATACACTTCAAGGTAAATTTCTTGACCTTTCTTCATGTCAACAACCACTGACCCAGCAGCGCTAGTGTCGGCACATTTCACTTCTATAAACTTACACCACTCGCCTTCAAACATCACACCAACTTCAATCTGTTTATCTTCACTCTCATTTAGTGTCACACAGACAAGATATAAACCATCATGTGGTGAAATAAATTTCCCTGTTGTTTGATTAAAATGTTGACCGTTATATTCACTCACGTCACCAAAGGTTGAAATAATTGATCCATCACTGACAGGTGTGGGATTAGCAAACTCCATATAACAAGCATATCTGTTACATACACGTGACTCTGTTGATTAGAAAACATATGTTTAATTTTACGAATGTTCTGACTATTTGATCCATAATATTTTGTAAATTGTCTAATTTATGTTATCATCTCATTATATGTGTTTTGTGTGCAGTTTATAATGTAAGTAAAATTGACAAACCCAAATCAAACAATAATTTTTCAAAAAAATAAACTGTATATAAGAATCCATAATGTTTACATAACTTTGTCAAAGACCATAAATTGAAACACTAGACTACTAGTTTAGTACGGTCCTTAGTTTGTGTGGTGTTAGTTTATCGTTTCCCACGTATTGACCGTACCAGTTTAGCAGGTCAATTAAAACGTCACAAAACGTACAACAAATGTTAAATACGTTATGCTAAAACCGGATGTACGACAAATTCATGAAATACACTTGCCCAAATGCCGTTTGCCCCAAGGCCGATTTCCGAATGGACACTTGGCCAAATGCGACATATATCCGAATGGACATTTGTTAAATATCAAATAGACATTCTTAATCAATTCAAGTTTGACATTATGATAACACAATTCTGGGCATGAAAACATATGTGTTTATTTTTTTGAAAATGTGTATACTTTTAAGATTTAACATTTAATGTTTGAAAATTGAGAAATTGCTGTAAAAAACGTTATTCTTTAATAATGTAATGCTATGTTGGCGGCGGTGTTTTTATACTGTCTTGATGTAAGTTTTGAAAACCTTGTTTAGCCGACGTGTTGCGGTGGTTTGATAGCGTTTATGACACGGTGTAGTCGACACTTTCTATAATATAGGAAATACTAATTAATTCATAATGAATGCTTGAAGATATTAAATAGTATTTTGTTCTCTTTCAATTTGGTAAGACATTTATTTAATTATCAAAATTTCAAATTTAAGTTGATTAAGAATGACTTTTGGGTAATCTGTAATGTTATCATTTTTCGGGCAAAAGGTCTTCGGGTAAGTGGCTTTTGGGCATTTGTCCCATTCGGGCAAGTGTCCGTTCGGGCATTTGTCGCATTCGGCAATTGACGATTCGGGCAGTTTTATTGTATATGGATTATCTATTGAAAAAAGAATTACTAGAACTAAAGTTGTTCTGTTGTAATTAATAATGACCGATAACAAGATCTGCATAGTCTACCTTTTGTATTTTTCATTTCAGGTTACAGTCAATTAATGAGATATTAAAATGTTTAAAATGCGACAATTATAAATGTTTTCAAGTTATTATTTTATTTTAGATTTAATCACTATCTCTAACGGGGCATCGTCGTAATATTAGAAACATAAAGGGATGACGTGACGTTGAAATTAGTTTACTTAAACTGTAACTCTGTAAATATCGAATGGTACCTCATACAAACCAGGTTGTGTAATGTACCAGGTGAGGAAACAAACACCTGACGGAAACCCACTGGTCTAGAGACTGGCACTATGGGTGAGTGAAATGTTCCATTCTTTATAACGTTATGGTCTGTCTGGCTAACGAACATCACGTTATGGTCCGTCTGGCTAACGAACATCACGTTATGGTCTGTCTGGCTAACGAACATCACGTTATGGTCTGTCTGGCTAACGAACATCACGTTATGGTCTGTCTGGCTAACGAACATCACCTTATGGTCTGTCTGGGTAACGAACATCAAGTTATGGTCTGTCTGGCTAACGAACATCACGTTATGGTCTGTCTGGCTAACGAACATCACGTTATGGTCTGTCTGGCTAACGAACATCACGTTATGGTCTGTCTGGCTAACGAACATCACGTTATGGTATGTCTGGCTAACGAACATCACGTTATGGTCTGTCTGGCTAACGAACATCACGTTATGGTCTGTCTGGCTAACGAACATCACGTTATGGTCTGTCTGGCTAACGAACATCACGTTATGGTCTGTCTGGCTAACGAACATCACGTTATGGTCTGTCTGGCTAACGAACATCACGTTATGGTCTGTCTGGCTAACGAACATCACGTTATGGTCTGTCTGGCTAACGAACATCACGTTATGGTCTGTCTGGCTAACGAACATCACGTTATGGTCTGTCTGGCTAACGAACATCACGTTATGGTCTGTCTGGATAACGAACATTGTTTAACAAGTGGTTATGTCCGTGTAATGGAAAGGCAGAGAGTGCAATAATTTTTACAAAATGTGAGAGATTTAGGGTAGAATATTAAACAATGGTAATGAAGCGTATAAAACATTAACCGATTGGTTATCATTGTGAATTACATGATAGCTTTTACTATTGTTACATTTTAACGAAAAAATCAAAATGTAGAATTGTCATTAAATCACTACTGTTAAATAAATATGCTTTTAACTATTTTTAAACCAAACTTACTGTGATGACGCAAGGTTGCGTCGGAGAGGTCAAGTAGATAGCAGAAACAGGCTATAGCGAGTTGGTCAGAGAGAGACCAATAAAAATACGGGAACTGACCGGTCACGTGGGACGGTCAGCTGACCATTGAGGCGTGGGTCAGTAGAGAGATAGGCCAGCAGTTGATAGGTAGCTAGCGAAGAGTAGAGAAGGTGTTAGGAAGTGGTCAGTGACGGTCGAGATATGTAGGGCTAGGTAACAGTTGATAATTAGTGAAGAGAGCGGTCAGATAGGTAGATCTAGGAAACGGCAGACAGTAGTAGTAGTAGAGAGTATAGAATAAGTTTGTTAGGTAGAAACTTGATTTTATAATTTTAATAAAGAACATTCTATATTTTATATTTGAACTTGTGTTATTGGATTCATTCGTTTCGCCTTCGTAAAAATCCCCACCCTCACAACTGGTGCAACTAGAAGAACCTGAAACGAGATCAATTCGTACCATCACACTTACCGATGCGATGAAAATCGTTGGACAACTTGGAAATACTATTTTCAAGTTCACCTAGCTAAATTAAAATATAATAAATAAATGAAAGCATCACAATATATTTACATAAGCTATAATATAGGACTGGTACACTAAATACAATAATGTCAACTTGTTAGAATATAAAAAAATTAAACGTATATTCTCATTAAAGTATTTTTTTCTCTGTAAATACTAAATAGTCTAATAACATACTTGTATTGAGTAATGTAGAATTTATCAATGTTGTGAATAATTTTAGTTTTATAAAATCATTACAAATATACCTTATTAATTTTTTCTTTACTATTTTACAAGTTCTGGTTAAAGGTTTGAATTAGTTTGTCAATGGGCATCAATCTTTGTTGTAGGAGTTGTACATAACACTGTGCTAAATACAATACCGACGATCAGAATTAAAGATTTATAAGTTAAACTATTTTTTGTACATTAAAACTCACATAAAATTACCATTAAAATAAACGGTATGATTATATGTTAAATTAATCAAATGCCTTTTAATTAAGAATGTGATGTACATTAGCTGGCAAAAAGGAATTGAAATGTGTTCAAAATACTTAGCAAATTAAAAATTTACCCTTGATTGCAACTTTTCAAATCCGGTTGATGTTTTGGCAAAGGTTTTATTATTTTCATATTGTAAAGAAACAATTAAATCAGAAAGTCTTTTAATTTCATGTGTTATACTGTCTGTTTTATCTGTGTAAGCTTGCATCTCTTTATTTATTTTGTTTAAGTTGTTTTCATATTCTTTCATATCTAGAGACAGTTTCTCTAGTATTTTGTTTGACTTGGTTTCTTTTTCTTTTAAACTTTCAATTTCTTTGTTAAGCTCCTTTACTTTGTTATCTTGTTCACTCATTTGTTTTCTGAGGTTTTTAAAATTCTGTTTTTGTTTTTTAGTCAGTTGTTCAATGTTTACCCCCATGTCACTCTGTTCTGTTACAAAGTTGTCTCTCCATTGTTTTATTTCTGATATGTCATCTGTAAACTTGTCATTGACGTCTTGTAGAGAAGATATGGCTGTCTCTATCTGCTCAAGTCGACTGACGTCTTGTAGAGAAGATATGGCTGTCTCTATCTGCTCAAGTCGACTGACGTCTTGTAGAGAAGATATAGCTGTCTCTATCTGCTCAAGTCGACTGACGTCTTGTAGAGAAGATATGGCTGTCTCTATCTGCTCAAGTCGACTGACGTCTTGTAGAGAAGATATGGATGTCTCTATCTGCTCAAGTCGACTGACGTCTTGCAGAGAAGATATGGCTGTCTCTATCTGCTCAAGTCGACTGACGTCTTGTAGAGAAGATATGGCTGTCTCTATCTGCTCAAGTCGACTGACGTCTTGTAGAGAAGATATGACTGTCTCTATCTGCTCAAGTCGACTGACGTCTTGTAGAGAAGATATGGCTGTCTCTATCTGCTCAAGGCGACTCAATATTTCTATAGTAATACATGATAAACAAATGAAATTATTCTAAGTATTACTTGTGTTTAGTAAATCATAAATACTTTATTTTTAATGAAGCTAAGACATATATGTGTACATCGTAAGATTTAGTTGTTTTTGTTTCTAAATAGTTCATACCCGCTGTTGATTGTACTTGTTTAGTGACTTAATGTTTTGATTCACTATGGTCACGTTTTTCTGCTGCTGTAGGATGTGGTGTTGACTGAGATAATGATGGCGTTGTTTCCTCGACATCTACGTAGTCTTTATTTTCATCTTGGTGATGTAAATGAACAAAATAATGTTTTGTTTTATATTGAAATAGTCGAATATTTATTCTTTGTTATTTGTATAATTTTCTGTAGTTGGAACTACGGTATTGCTTTTTCATAGATCCTCAAGTTAACATTATTACATTTATTGAAAAAAGCTTTACTTATGATAGATGTAGACGCATTCAACAAACTCAATGTAGCTGCCTCTAGTTGCTGGCAAAGGTCACTGTACGTGAGAGGCGGGTTATCAATTTTATCTTCTATCCAAGTTTGACTTTTTTCTACAGCCTTGTATAAAAACATTTTTGGATGTACCGTGTATTTTTCTTTTGAAATTATTCCTTAACTACTTTTTTCTACTTAAGTTATTGCACTATTTAAAATGTATGAACAAATAACAATATGATTAATCGTTTACGTTTTTTATAACTTCCAAGACAGGTTTCAGAACTTGTATCTGTTCTTCCAAATATTTCTTATGCCGTACAACAAGTTCAAGGTGTATCCTGGGTCGCATCTAACAAAATATTTAAAAGATTTGGTCGAGATGTCAACTAATTAACTTGAAAAATCAGAAAACTATAAACCAATTGAGAAAAACAAAATATTTACAATAAGATAGTTTTTAAAAAATCACATATAATGTACATAGCAAGCACATTTATTGATAGACTTTTAATATGTGTTTATTTAACATGTTATTCTACTATAAATTTTGAATATTATTATTTTTCTTATTGCATGAAATTGTACTCTTTACATTTACATCCAACGAATGAAAATAAAAGTGTTCATCGGGAAAATCAGCTTTTATTAAAAAAATATTCCATCAATAAACGTGGCCAGCAATACAAGAGACGTAGGCTGCTAGATCTGTTTTTTTTTGCCGCCAACTAAAATATTTCATTCAGGTAAAAACCACGTATCTGTGTATTTAGTAGGTCATTCAAATGGTTTTATGTCGAAGAAACTATTATCTGATTATTTAATCATGTTCCTCCATCTTAAACATATCTTAAAATAGGTACTAATTGTATTCGAAAAATTCAAACTAAACGACACATTATATGATCCACAATTGAATACAGGTTTCATTACTAAATTAAGATACATGTATAATCTCTAAACCATTTGATTACACTTACTTTAATCTTGATTCTGGTATTCTTTTGACGTGTAAGTAAAACGTTATCAAACTATTCCACAGCTTCTATCCTGCTCGTGAAACTGAAAGTAATAAATGGGAAATACCGCTATTATCTATTACGTTGAAACCTCAGTACAAAGTACATAACAACTCAAGGGACATAATTGTGACTGCTCTTGTTTTTATTGCAACAACACATTGAGTTAAAGAAGGTATCATAATATACTGTATAATTTCATTACATATGTACTAATATATAGGCCTGCATATGTATTATATGTATATACGATATATTTCTTATTATATGCATATAGACTTTTTGTTAGATTTTGTGTTAGGTCTAGAATTAGGTTAGGAACACATATACGTCCAGTAAAAGTTCAGATATAATCAAATCATGAAGAGTTCACGTTTAAATAATTTCTATCGAGAAAACAAATAATGAGAGTTTATGCAGAAGAAAACTAAATCCTGTTCGACATGATCATTTGTGTGTATCTATCTTTTATATTAAAAAAATAAACTATTTTTTTAATTTTAATAAATAATCACGTAAGGTATATTAAGCATTAAATTTTTCCTAAATTTAGTATTTGGAATAATTTTTGTTTTTTAAAAATAATATAAGTCTAACATTATAAAACGTAGCTGAAAGATATTAAAATTATAGGCATACGTAATTAATACGGTAATTTACGTAGTGTAACTGTTAAAATATCATACTGTATTTTGTATTCTAACTCTAACAATTGTTACCTTTAGTCCTGCAGAATCTAGCACTAAATTACTTTCTACTTTAATCTTATGTTAAAGCAAAGTAACTTATTTTTTCTGAATAAAAAAGAATTTTGATTTTACATTTTTTTTATTAACGGCAACATCTGTCTGTTCGTCTTATCTCTATGTGTAACATGAATGCAATCCAATTTTGTTAGAAATAACGGTTAGATTTTTCTCACTGCCAACTTTAAACATTTAGTTTGTAGGTAATGAAATATTGTAAGACGGTGCAAAGCAACTAATAGTGCCATAGTATCTGGTTAGAATAGCCGGCTACTCTCCATAATAATTTTTCTCTTATTCGATTTCTTAATGTCAGATGTCAAATACTTATCTGAATGAACACACATTAGAGAGTATCTTACTTAAGCTAGCTGTGTTTTCCATAGATGCGTCCGAGAATTCAAATCAGACAAGTCACTAATCACATGAAATATTTACAAGAGCAGATTCGAATTGTGGAACCTGTTATTGTTTCAATTACCCCAGATTATACAGGTAAACAAATATAAAACTTCAACTTGTTTCAAAATAAAAACCAGGTTGTGGAGAAAAGTAATACTTGGCTACAATATAAAAATAGCCTACCGTCCTTGACCTACATTGAGTCACAGTAAGAACTCAACTCAGTATCCACTGCCTTGTAGGATGTGTCGTCAGAAATTTTAAGTATGTTTTTTAAATAGTAGTGTAGTATTATATATTTTTATAAATCATTTTTTTCTTGTTACATAAAAGCTTGTCATTAAAAAGTTTCCATGCAAAATTTTTAATTCCTAAAAAAATGCATGAAAAAACGTATTTAAAAAAAAGTTTTATGTAATACACAAACATAAGAGGAGAGAATATTCATTTTTAAATCCTTATATACAAAAGCCAATCTCTCTCTCTATCCCCCCTCTTTCTCTCTCTCTCTTTATCTTTATCTCTCTCTCTCTCTCCTCTCTCTCTCTCTCTCTTTATCTAGCTCTCTCTCTCTGCAACATTTTTGAGGCTATGAGATCAGTATGATTAGCGATTTATTGAGGACTTAACGATTGAGACTTTTGTTTTAAAATAATATGTTAGATTTTTTAAATGTATAAGCTAAATGTATTTAAAGAAGGAAATTAAAAAAAAGGCATATTCGAATGTAGAAACACATTTTTAATTATGCAACCAAAAAAAAGTGTTTATAGTTGTGACAAGAACGCAAAAAACAACGACGTCACATGTTACATGTTTAAACTACGGAAAATACGCATAGCTAATGGTGTCATCTACCAATTTTTGAATAGGAAGAAATGAACTATTTTATTCATATTTGATTGAGATCGAAAGATCTATTTATCAAGAAGTACGCTATGAAATGTATATAATTTTCTCGGCCAAAACTAATAGAAATTTTGTTTTTTTAAATCAACAAACATACCATTGAACTGCCGAGTTTTTAACATAATTATTCAAGTCTCTTAATTATTGTGTGTATTTAATTTGGTGTTATGTTGACTAAAAGTGTACATAATTTGGTTTTGAAAACGGTATTGGTATTTTAAATGAGTCGGAATTTAGCTATTTAGTAATTTCTTTGCTTTGTCACTAATATCGTTCAACGTGTAGTAAAGCACATTGCGTTTTGACTAATAACTATTTTAAAAAATCTTTTTCTGAAACAAGTATAACATTAGAATGCATAGGCCTTTAACTCACGTATAACGTGTAACGACGTCTAGTATATAATAAATCGCTACTATCTAAATAACTGTAAAGAATAGTGTGGGTCTATTACTAAGTATTAGTAAAATTATCCAATAGATAATAGTGAACCACGCTTTTCTTTAAATAGTAGTGTATTTTTATATATTTAAAGAAAATATTAATGCATGTTTTATAAACTCTTGTAATTTAAACGTTTTTTTTTAAATGTTTTTTTTTAAATAAATTAATTGAAAAATATGGGCGAAATTTTTAAAAAATTGACTCTTTAAAATAAAACAAATATTTAGATCCATCTCTAATAAATGTTTTTATGTGTGAAATGTTGAAGTAAATATAACCTGTTTCGCCAAGAACAAGATAACAATGGCATAGATGATAATGAACCACTTCCATCTCCATTTACTCAAGAAACCAGAACACAACCTGATACAGTAGAATCAAAAGGGCGGGTTGAACATTGGTCCGGTAAAAAAATATCTGTTCAAAATTTCAAATAATATGTGTAGGCTTTCGTTTCAATTCTAAGATTATGGTTTAAGTCAGAATATGTATTTACCGATTAGAATACACAGAGGTAATCATATTTTATTATTTGCGTTAAGAAAAATATCGTTTAGTTGGTGAATACTCGAATATTAACAAAAAAAATAAATTAGAAAATATATTTAAGATCATATTTTTTATACTTTGAATTTTTTATAACGAATGTTTATTTAAGGCGTGTTACAGGAATGATTTAATAAATCATATATATTTAAATCACAAAAGGTGTGTTCTATTAAAAACAGATATGGCAAACAGAATACAACAGATTGAAACAACTTTATCTTCACTTCAATACACGCAACAAAATAATCAAGATAATATATCAGAAATAAAACGATGGCGAGATAAGTTACAAATAAAAAAATATGACCATAACATAAATAGGGAGCAGTCTACTAAGAAACAAAAACAGAATTTTAAAAAACTTAGAAAACAAATAAGTGAACAAGATAATAAAGTAAAGGAAATGAATAAAGAAATTGAAACTTTAAAAGAAAAAGAAAACAAGACCAACAAAACACTAGAGAAACTTTCTTTAAAAAATTAAAGAATGTAAAAATAACCTGCACTTAATAAGTAAAAAGATACAAGATAACACAAGTAAAACAGACAGTATGACAAAAGAAATAAAAAAAACATTCTGATTTGATTTCTACTTTACAAGAGGATAGTAAAAATACTGTAATGGATACAACAAAGAAGTTAAAGGCGCTAGTAGCTAAGGTTATTTATGTAAATCTTCATTGCCCTAAAGCGTGCACTGGTTTATGATTACAAACATGTACATCATCAATTTGCAATTGAACAATAAAAGCATTTATATCTAGAAACTTTAATAACCAACATTATCAATTTTCTAGTTAAACTATTTTTACTTTATTTAGCAATGATAAATAGTTACATAATATTTTAATTATAAAATATTTCCTTTTTAGCACAGTATTGTTTACAAACTCCTACAACAAAGGTTGATACCTATTGACAAAATTATTAGTTTTTAATCAGAACGTGGGAGATAGTGAAGGCAATGTTTAAAAGGTACCAATTGATTTCGGATATATATTTTAGAGTATAATACAAACAGTAATCACGTATGTACATTTAAATGAAAATAATCACATTATTATTTATATTATATGTACATTTATATATGCTTGAAAACATATATTATATATATATACATATATATACATATATATAAATATATATATATATATATACATATATATATATATATATATATATATATATATATATATATATATATATATATATATATATATATATATATATATTACTTTGCGAAATAACTAACAGGTTTTACATACCCCGTGATTTATCTTTGTTTTAGCTGGAAAGTCTTCAAAATAATAGTGTAACATTATCACGTGATTTACGAGCTGTTGGTAAGTTGTTTTTTTTAAATAGCGTTGGCTTAGCAAAAGTTGAGCAATATAAATTGCAAATTTAAAAACTCATACATTTTATCAGCACCGCAATTATATAATACACTTTAATATTTACTTACACACAGCAGTTCTTCATCTATATTAGGGGTGAATGAGAGGGTTGACACCGGGTTCCTCTACCAAGCGCGTATGAGAGTTCCACTATCCGACTCGGTCATTCTAAATTATTCTAATTTACTTCGGGACAAATGGAGTACCTCTAGCACTCACTCCCTAGCCAAAAACGTCATTATCTTTCATAAGCGTCATCATTCCATGCAGTTATTAGATCTTTCGCACCAAAAATTCATTAGCACTATACTGCTCACACTAACACAACTCATAAAAACAAATCTTTGATCTACCAGATGTCATAAATTGGAAGTTGTAAATTGTACGACTATCTATATTATACTAAAAGTCAAAAGTTTGTATTTTTGTTGTTGTTGTTGTTGTTTTGTTTGTAATTTAGGTTGCATGAGAGCAGCTGCACTATGTGTAGAACTGTTAAATACGTATGTAAGTAAAGAATAATCTTGTTTTTACCAAACTGTTAAACACGTATTTATATAAAGAATAATCTTGTTTTTACCAAACTGTTAAACACGTATTTATGTAAAGAATAATTTTGTTTTTACCAAACTGTTTAACACGTATTAATTTAGTGACCTTTGATAAATTAACTGGTAGAAACACCTCTTTAACTGTAAACATTCGGAAAAATAACTTTATTTATAGTGACGTTACTTCATTCATATTCTTATTTTCAAAAACAAGCATTTAAGATCATTTTGCTCATTCAAAAGTGTAACGCCTTATAAAACTAAATTTTCTGTCGGCTATATATTTAAATTAAAATTACGCAGTTTGAAAACGAAAAATATATGGCCAATAGTTATTATACTTTATAGTTTCATAGTTTAAAAATTGTGTTAAAATTGTTAAATTTATATGTAATTAATTATTACGTAATTAATGTGTAATTATTTTAAAATGTATGCTTGTTTTTAGTTGTGTGTGAGTATATTGCTTCCATATATTTTCCCGGGTGAAAATTTGCATGAAAATGATAAATTAACAAATGTAGATGACATGCACCTCACTTGTTCAGACGCAGTAGGCCATGGAAACCTGAACATAGCGAAAGCGCAATATTATCTTATGTAAGAGATGTCTGTAAAAAGGATGTTGAGCTTTGGTAATCCATTTAGTTTCTCCAATGGGTCTGTAAACCATCACAATAAGTTTTAAATGTGTGAACAGAAGTAAAGTAAATAAAGAAGAGTTTTTGACCTCGACATGTAAATGCTGTGTGCGGTCAACACTTTGCCCAGCCCTCTTTACTTTCCCTAACTTGAGTTAGGTAGCCATCAGAGCTGGGTGGGATCATGTATGCTCTCTTTACTTGAACCAGAATTCGAACTCGAGACTTTCGGGTTAGCAGCCTAGCGCTCTACCTCTTTAGCCACGTCGTCCCAAAATGTTTGATTATGTCACTCATACAGTTTGTTTCGCACCAGAGTTAATTTTTCGATTTGTCATCACCTATTAAAAAAATGAATATTATTTAAAAGTTGTGTTGACTACATTCATTTAAAATTTATTTAAATACATTTTTATTTATTGTTTATGAAAATAAAAGTAGTTTTCACTTAAGCCTTATAACACTGGTTCCAAAACTGTGGACACTTCATGGAGGCGCCAACTTTCAGAAAAAAAATTCAAAAGAATTTTTTTTTTCTTAAGTTTTGTTTTATAATGTCTTAAAGTTTTAATAATTTCATTTATTTAATAATAATCATTAAAGCTAGTGTTATCCAGGAAAACTATTTTGTTAAAATTTGTTGAAATTTTATTTGAACGACGAAAGCAAGTGCGATTCTTTCAATTGATGTTTTATTTACCTTTCTTTTTATATATATTTTTTCCTATAAAACACTTTACTTGGAAAATCACATGTTTCTGAAGAGCTTTCGTTTCCTGGCTGATTTTTATAAGAAACAGATTGAAATTTTCAGAATATTATTTGTGTTAGTGAGAACTTCGTAAAGAAAGCACCGTACGTGCTAAAGAACATATTTTTAATTAAATTAAGCTTTCGCCATTGTTCACTTTTCTAGTGATGCAATCAACAGACTTAAGCTCACGCTCGCTATTGCTTGTCTCTGTAACATATATTCATTCAAATGGTATAAAAGAAACGTTTCTATTTGGTAGTGAACATAAACTACTACAGAAAGTGACGGTATCATGGAGAAACTAAATACGTTTTTGAAACTGGAGGATTAAAGAGCTTGACCGTTGTTGGGTTTGTACAGATGGTACACCATCTATGCCTGGGTAAAATTCAGGATTTAAGAAAGAAGTAAAAATGTTGTTTTACAATCAACGAGAATACTGTGCATAATTTACATGTATACTTTTGCAAGCAATACTCTTCTCACTCCTCTGCAAGAGACACTTAATTTGATGAGAAAAATCGTAAATTTTAATAAATCTGGACCCTAAACACCCGTCTGTTTAATGAACTGTGCAAAGACATAGTTTCTGAGTAAGCAGTTCTTCTTTTCTATCCTCAATTATGTTTCTTCTAGAAAAGAATTGTTGGAAATCGTCTCATTAAATTGAAAGATATAGCTTAATCTTAACTAGACCCATGGATAGCGTACACTAAATAAACCGGGAGTGATCTCCCTAAACTTTCTCGAATATTCTTATATAACACTACGGCGGATGGTAACTAGGGATGTAGACAATATTTCAAATCAATTTTTAATTAATTAAACTTTTAAAAATAGATAGAATCTCCTAGAAAAAAAATTGAACACCAAGGGAGCGCCAAAAAAATGTGTATAACACATTCGTTTTTTGTGAAATCGGAAATAGCTTAAATTACTATTTCCACAGAAATTACTTACAATTTGACAGATGGCAGTGAATTAGATCTTTTACTTACATATGAGATTTTGTTTATCTATTTGAATAGTACTCAAGTTGGATGCTTTTGAAAAATTGAAAGTAGAAAAAGTTCCACTTCCGGTTATCGGAAATTACTGAAAAGTTTGATACGGATCTACAAATTTGAAATAATACTTATATATGAAATTTCATCAACCTAGCTGTAACAGTGCTTAAGTTATTGTGTTTACCGACATAAACACACACATTATACACACAGAGGGAAATACAATATTGCAAAACTATGTTTTTCCCACTCAGGGTGAAGTAAAACGATTTCAATATTTTCTCTATACTTCGTATACGAGAAAGTAAAAAAATTAATATATAAAAACATACTCGAGTGTAGCCGTTTTTAATCTCGAAAAACAACTTCTTATTTATAAGTTTTATATTTAACACACACAAACATTGTATTTTTATTTTTATAACATTAAAGTACATAAATTATATATTACACATAAAGCTCTCATACAGAGAAGTAAATATGTATGTAAAAATACAGTTACATGTGTGACCTACAGAGGTGTTTTTATTTATTTATATTATTTAGTCTCCTGAGTTTTGTAATTGACCTTGGGAGAGTTGTTAGTTCACCGGTTCTCATCGGTCAACTGAACTCCGTCACGTCATGTGATTGGATTGTATAATTCCTAGCAGATCCTCGACCAATGATCTTGCGACTGTGAGGATCCTTAACAGATCCTCAACCAATAGTCGTAGGACTTGTGAGTGATCTCCCCTAATACTGAGTTGCATTTAATCTCGGGCAATTCATGTCTAAGAGCAGCCTATTTTCAGTTGTGTAGTTTGGGGCATAACTTATTTACTTATATAAGGTATTGTGTAACATTTGTAGTATTACTGATATTTTGTTTTGGTGTATGATTGCACCTTTTGTCACATCGGTGATAAGTTGCCCTTTATTTGGGTTTCTATTGTTGTAGAGGCAATATGTCTCTTATTAATATTTGAGGTATTTATCATGCCATTCAATTGTGTCAAGTAATGTTCTTTAATGGTATTTAATATACTAAGCCACAGCTGTGATATCTAGTGATTTTATTAAACTGTAAGTTGGAAATTTGAGTTTATTTATTGTACTCTTAAAGTCTGTACATTTTGTACAGACACAGTGTCGTAGTTTCTTTTACACTTATTAAAAGTGTATTGACAGTTTTAAGTCGTGTTGAGTCTCTTCAATTTGTTGTGTTTTACCCCTAGACATCAACAACGAGCTCACGGCAAGTTGTTGGGATTCCATTAGCGTGACTTCTGTCAGTACCATCCCAAACGAACCCGGGGTGTCCGCTCTCTCCGCGGCTGTCGGAGAGCGGTCATTACACATGTTTATTTAATTCAAGTAGAACATTAATTGGTGATCACATTAAATTATATGGAAGTGTATAATGATAAGTAAACAAATAACAAATAAACCATTTGAGTACGTTGATTGCGTGTATTTAACATATTGGTTATATATTTTATTTTTGAGAATTTACCATCCAACATGTTTTGTGTTGTACTTCTATAAACTAACGATAGTAAAACTACTGTAGCTTGATAACTCTGCGTCTTGATCTGCGTCAGACACTTCAATGTAAAGTTCTTGACCTTTCTTCAAGTCAACAACCACTGACCCAGCAGCGTTAGTGTTGGCACATTTCACTTCTATAGACTTCCACCACACGCCTCCAGCCACCACCTCAACTTCAATCTGTTTATCTTCCCATTCATTTAGAGTCACACATACAAGATATAAACCATCGTGTGGTGATTCAAATTTTCCTGTTGTTTGATTAAAATGTTGACCGTTATATTCACGTACTTCATCAAAGGTTGAAATAATTAATCCAGTACTGACAGGTGTGGGATCAGCAAGCTCCGCATGACAAACATATCTGTTACATACACGTGACTCTGTTGATTAGAAAACACATGTATGATGTACATGTTTAATTTCACACATGCTCTGACTATTTAATTTATACAATGTGCATTTACATTTATCTTTGAAATTGTTTAAATAATTTTCTCTAAAACAATGCATTTCATTATTAATTTAGTAACCCCCCTCGGTCTAGTTTTCTTAGTTTATCATCTAATACGATTAAAACTATTAATTTTATACAAGTGTAGCCAGACTCGTAAAAAGTCGCCGAAAGTAAAACAAACTCCATATACGTTTATTACGTTCTGTATGTGTTCACATTATAGTTTAATTATAGAAGGTTAATCTATCGAAACAAAAAATAAATGGACAAAAGTTATTCTGATAAAACCGATGACAACGTGTACTATTGTTTATTTCATGTTAATTGAAATTAATTAGATACTAAGATATTAAAAATATAATAATTTTTTTTTAACTTTATAGTTAAAATTTTGTTTTAGATTTGATTACTGGATTTAATGCGACACAGTTTGAAATTTTCGGGGGGGGGGGGGGGCTGTAGACTTTCTTTGGTGAGGGGGGAGGACACTGTTAAATGTATATATTTTCTATATAAATTCCATTTCGTTCGGGGGTGGGGGGTGGGAGGCGGTAGACTTTTTTCAGAGGGGGGGGGAGTAGACTTATTTCAGAGGGGGGGGGGGGGGGCGCCGCTTGGTGTAATGTACCAAGTGAGGAAACAAACACCTGACGGAAACCCACGGGTCTAGAGACTGGCACTATGGGTGAGTGAAATGTTCCATTCTTTATCACGTTATGGTCTGTCTGGCTAACGAACATCACGTTATGGTCTGTCTGGCTAACGAACATCACGTTATGGTCTGTCTGGCTAACGAACACCACGTTATGGTCTGTCTGGCTAACAAACACCACGTTATGGTCTGTCTGGCTAACGAACATCACGTTATGGTCTGTCTGGCTAAGGAACATCATGTTATGGTCTGTCTGGCTAACGAACATCACGATATTATCTGTCCGTGTAATGACAGCAATTTGTAGGGCCGGACGGGGGGTGGGGGAGGGGCAAATTAGAGGATGAAAAGAAATCGAAAAGAGGTAAGATATTGTACAGATCGGTTAGCATCGATTACTCTACGATAAAGTAAGTAAAGTAAATTAAAGTTTCCCTTTTCAAACCTGACGGTCTATGGGGCAAGTGAAGTAGAGTTCACTTGTTTCTGTGACCTCGGCATATGAAGAGATAGTGTGGTCAGCACTATGCCCAGCCGCCTTTACTTTTCCTAACGTGAGTTAGGTACCCATCAGAGTTGGGTGGACTCAGGGACGGTCTACTTACTTGAACCCGGATTCGAAATCGAGACTTACGGGTTAGCAGTCCAGCTCTCTAGCGCTAGACCACTCCGTACATCTACGTCAAACTATTAGTTGTGTAACATTTTCACTAGAAATAAAGTATATTTCCTGTTAAATTATTATTGTTTTAACATAATAATTTATTCATTTTCTTTCGTTCGTTTTTTCATAGCACACTTACCGATCAGATGAAAATGTTTCGACAGTTTTGAGATAGTATTTTCAATATTGTCAAGCTAAATTAAAATACAAGTAAAATTATGTAAATGAAATAATCACATAGTTACGTATAACATACAATAGCTTCAATGACAATAATTGGAAATGGCTTGTAAGAATTCAAAATAATTTGAAGCTGTTTTATAAATATAAATGTATTAACGAAAAAGGATGAAAATGACTGGACTAATAACAGCGTGTAAGTAATTATTGCATTTCTTTATTAAATGTAGCAATTTATTGTTTAATAAAATGATTACAAACATACCTTTTTTTTTCTTTTTTCCCTTGTTTCCAAGTTCTGGTTAAAGATTTGAATCAGTTTGTCAATGGGCATCAATCTTTGTTGTAGGAGTTTGTACATCACATTGTGCTAAATTAATTATTACAAATTTGAATATTTCTATTGTAGATTAAAATTGCAGACATAAAATTAGTTGCAAAATCAAAAGTTTTATTGGTCGAAAAATTAAATCAAGTGACTTTTGATTACACGTTACTATTCGGTTAAAATATACGGAGTTGGTAAACCGGTAAGTAGGTGTATAATTGTTTACCCATTTAATTAGTAATTTGAAAGTTTACCTTTGATTGCATCTTCTCAAGTTTGGTTGATTTATCGACCACGTTTTTATTATCTTCTTGTACTGTAACAATCAAATCAGAATGTCTTTTAATTTCAACAGTTATACTGTCTGTTTTATCCGTGTGATCTTGCATCTCCTTATTTATTTTCAGTAAGTTGTTTTCATATTCTTTCATATCTAGAGACAGTTTCTCTAGTGATTTATTTGACTTGGATTCTTTTTCTTTTAAACTTTCAATTTCTATGTTCAGCTCCTTTACTTTGTTATCTTGTTCATTCATTTGTTTTCTAAAGTTTTTAAAATTCTGCTTTTGGTTTTTAGTCAGTTGTTCAATGTTTACCCCCATATCACTCTGTTCTGTTACAAAATTGTCTCTCCATTGTTTTATTTCTGATATGTCATCTGTAGACTTGTGTTGTGTGTCCTGTAGTGAAGATAGTGTTGTTTCAATATAGGCGAGTCGTCGCTCTAGGTCAGGATGTTCTTCAACTGAGAATAGTCGCAAATATAAGTTTGTAATTTAAAATGTTCCAAATCTTGAAAAATAGACTGTTAAAAATGAAATTAAACAAATGTATCAATCCAATGGCGTAGCGAGGTCGGGTTTCACCCGGTGCGGCACTTAATTGTGTTACCCCCCCCCCCCCCCCACCCCCAGAGGCGTTCCGACCCTTCCCGGGGACAAACTTTCAAGTTTTCGATTTGCACCCCCCCTCAAGTTTTCGATTTGCACCCCCACCCAATAAAACTTTTGATTTGCACCCCCCCCCCTCAAGTTTTTCTCTATATATTTTGCTATTTTTTTGCCTTGGTGTCACCCCCCTAAATGGTATCACCCGGTGCTGTCCGCACCCCCCGCTCCCAACCCCCCCCTTCGCTACGCCCCTGTATCAATCGTACATTGGTTTACAGTATGATGCTTTTATTTGACGTGTTATTCAAAGAATAATATAATATACCAGCTGTGTGTTGAACTTGTGTCTTGAGTTGTCTTGGTGATTCTACTGTTAGAAATTTTGCTGTTGTCTGTGTGTCAGGCTGTGGTAAAGATGGCGTTGGTTTGTTGACATCCATGTTGTCCTCGTCTAGTAGATTGGGGTTGAGAATTTTATTTTAATTGCAGTTGAAGTAAACAAGGATTATTTTACTACACACAATAAATGTGGCTATTTTAGCTAGTTAAACTATAACGCAAACCATGTAATACTCTGATCAAAAACAACTTTGAATATGATCCAAATGTATACAAATACAAATAATTCCAAAAAAGTCGAAATCTATATATTGTTTTAAATTTAACTTTTACAAGAATAATTATCGATTTTATAATGAAAAGTAATTTTAAAAAAAAAAAACTTTAAGGCTCTTCAACGTTGTTTTAGGGCGAATAAGGTTACACGATGTGATTGTAAAAATCTTTTTTTTCGTTCATATAATGATTTACAATATTCACTAATGTGACGTCGATTTCATAGAAAAGTGGAAAGTGGTTTGTTAGACAGTAAAATTATATCCCTTTAACTTAGTATTTGTAATGTCTGTAAACTAAACTGTAAAACAATTTCGTTGCATTTTTCTCAGTAGAAACACTTCATTACTGAACACCCATGACACATGACAGTAGGCTTTGAGATTTTAAATTATAAAAACTATTAGAGTACTGACCTAAAATATGTGACGTCACATCCAACAAGGCCGTGGCTGCTGTGTCCAGTTCTTGTGATAGCTCGATGTAGCTGACAGATGATTGGTCAGTTTTTTCTTCTAGCCACGCCTTACTTTTTGCAACAACCTGGTTAAAGCAAACAACAACAAAATTGTCAAGTGACAACGTGTTGTACTGCTATACCATTACAAATGTTTGAGTGCTATATTCATAAACATGTGATGTTGTTCTGTGTTTTTAACACATTCACTTCGAAAAACGCTAAACCTACTTTATCGTGAATAAAATGATTTTTACATTTTAAGTATTACGAAGATTTTTAGTTTGTAATGACTTACCTTTTTCATATTTCCCAAAACAGGTTCCAGAACTTGTATCTGTTTTTCCAAATATTTCTTACGCTCTGTAACAAACTTGACGTGAATTCTTGAAGGCATCTAAATGTTAATAACACTAAATTTTAAAAAACAAATATGTTAACTCTGTCGTCATCACTAAGAAAATCTAAAGCAGTGTTTCTTCTGGCAGATAAGGCTAGATCCCTACCAACACTGAAAATTAAGAGCGAAGAAGAAGAAGTGTTTCTTCAAGGTAACCGCCCCCCCCCTCGAAAATAGGCTATCGCCCCCCCCCCTAACGAAATATCGAAAATATATACTTTTAACAGTGTCCCCCCCCCCCCCCTAGAAATTTTAGTTCGCCCGCATCCCCCCTCCCCACGAAAATTTCAAGTGCAACCCTTTATCTACTGACGGTTCCATAAATAAGCCTAGCTCTTCAACTATTTTAATTTAAAGTGAATCTTTATAATCATTTATATCTAATACATGAGTTATAAATTTACCAAGACTAAGTTTTTGTCCTAAATTATCCTAATATATAAAAGCCCAAGTGCGCACTTCTCTCTCTCTTTCTCTCTCTCTCGCTCTCTCTCTCTCTCTCTGTCCGCAAAATATTTTCGACGGATACCACGTCATAATCTTCAGCGAAATATGGAGAACTTGCTACGGACTTTTGTTGAAAATAATATGGTAGATGTTTTAAATGTATAACCACAATTTTATTTAAAGAAGAAAAATAAAAAATAAAGGTGTATTCGAATCTAGAAAAACAGTTTTAATTATGCAACAGGAAAAGCGTTTATAGTTGTGAAAAAGAATGCATAAAACAGTGACGTCACTAATGTTTATACATTAACTAATGACGTCATCTGCCGTGTTTAGCCAAACAAACAAAAAAAAATAAATAAAAAAAAAAAAAAAAAAAAAAATCTGCCGTGTTTAGAATAAAAAGAAATGAACTATTTCATTCAAATATTATTTATATCTACGTACGCTATAAAATTTATACAATACAATTTTGCTCGGGCTAAACTTAAAAAAAAAACTTCTATTAGGTTTCTAAATCTAGATATTCTAGATCTAGATATTCTAGATCATCTAGATCTAGAGATTCTAGATCATCTAGATTCTAGATCATCTAGATCTAGAGATTCTAGATCATCTAGATCTAGAGATTCTAGATCATCTAGATCTAGAGATTCTAGATCATCTAGATCTAGATCAGGGGTCTCCAAACTTTTCATTCCGAGGGCCGCATTAACTATCAAATTTCAGTTTGGGGGCCAGTTTCTTCCAGACATGTCTATTTTTTTCTGGGCAAAGTTTTTTTCCTTGAACAAAAAGATCTCCGCGGGCCGGATGAGAGGACTTCGCGGGCCGTTTTAGGCCCGCGGGCTGTAGTTTTGAGACCCCTAATATAAAGGTTTGGAGGATAAAGGCTGTGTCATCAGCTTACACTAGAATGTTTGTGTTTGTTTGGTTTGGTATGTCGATTCCTCTGATATCTCTTGTTTGTCTAATGCATTCTAACAGAGGTTCAAGTGTTAGTATATAAAGGATTGGAGATAGGGGGCAACCTTGTCGGTCTGATTTATTTATTCTAAAGGGTTGGGAAATATGGTTTATCAGTAGGTGACTATGTGCATTAAAATAGTTTATTTTTATCCATGTCGTAAAGTATTGTCCTAAACTGTTTGCTTGTAAGATTTTGTGAAGGTATGTGTAAGCTAACCGGTGGACATTTTTTAAGTCTAAACTGAGTATGCATGCTTGTGTGTTTTTCTCGTGTGTAGTGGATGATGTCTCAAATTAAGTGATTGTAATTTTGTATGTTCCGACCTGTGATTTTGCTTTGTTGTTGGTCTACATTTATTATTTTATGCAAGGGTGGTTCAATTTTTAAAGATTAGAGCTTTTGTTAGAATTTTATAATCGGTGTTTATAAGAGAAATATATCTATAGTCTATAGTTTTGGGTTAATTTAGGATCGGTTTTGGGTTTGCGTTTTTAATGTTTGGTATGATCTATTGAAATTTTTGTGGCATTGTTCTAGCAGAAACATTTCTCTAAAGATAGCTAAAAGAAGAGGAGGAGGGGAAGGGGTGGGGTGTTAGGTCGGCTGAAAAGGGGGGGGGGGGTTAATTTCGCACGTGCCGCTCCAGGTAGGATGCAATTTGGCGCTTTGGTCTTTCACGCGAGTGCTTTGGCGACTACGTTCATTCTAAACAGTGTGATAGACAATGGATATGATGGGGCGTTACAGTCGCTCACTAAATTGAATCAGGCATGTCCCCGGCGCGATGTTAGGGTGCGATTTGGCTGCGAAAAAAATTCAGTTTCTGCCCCCAAAGGCTAAAGGCCCTATAATACATTTTAAAAAATTGTTTACTTTTAAATAACACACTTTTAGAACACAAGGTGACGCGTCTAAGAATATAGGATTGGTAACGCATGGATGAAACTCTTATTATATATTTCTTCAGACTTTCTTCTATTCACGCGCCAACGCGCGGGGACGGGTACGCTAGTAAACTATAAATATTGATTGAATTGTTTACGGGTCAGTCGTCTCTTGGTTATTGATGTCTATGAGATGTGTGATTTGTTTTGCTCTCTGAAAGCTTTATTCTAAAATTAAGGTGTGGTGTGAGGAGTTTTCCGAGCCTTTTTTACTTTCCCGTATATACGAAGTATAGAGAAAGTATTGTAATCGTGCACAAAAATCACTTGAAATTTTAACAATTTTCACCGTATTACACCTCAGTCCTTCATCACATCCGAAGTATAGAGGACTTATTTTAATCGGGCAAAAATTATCAATCCAGATTTATCAAAATTAAGAGGTTTTATGCGTAATCCAGTCAGAAAAACTGGGCTTTGCAATTCTGTCCGTATGTCTGTGTGTCTGTGTGTCTGTCTGTCTGTCTGTCCGTGTGTAAACACGATAACTTGAGTACCGTTAGAGCTAGGTTGATGAAATTTCATATATAAGTATTTTATCAAAATCGTAGATCCGTATCAACTTTTGAGAGATTTCTGATAACCGGAAGTGGTACTTTTTCTACTTTGACGTTTTCAAAAGCCTATAACTTGAGTACTATTTCAGATAGATAAATGAAATTTCACATGTAAGTAAAAGATCTAATTCTCTACCTTCTGTTAAATTTTGAGTAATTTCCGTTGACCGGAAGTAGTAATTTACGCTACTTCCGATTTCTAAAAAAAACTAATGTAAATTTTTAAAGTACTAATAATATTGCGCACTATTATCCCTTTTTTTATTTGGCGTTCGCTTGGTGTGCAATTCTTTTTGTCTACGAGATTTTATTCTATTTTTAAAACTTTAAGTATTTAAAATGGATTAAAAATCATGTCTATAGCCCGAGTTCCCATCCCCTGTTGTTTTATATAAGAATATTCGAGAAAGTTTAGGGAAGATCACTCCCGGTTTATTTCTATTCTACTTCAAATTTGTGCTCCTCTATATTTGTACTCCTGTATTTATGAACGTTCCGTCTCTATTGAGTCTATTTGTTCTTTGTTCTTGTTAATTCCTTTAAGTATACTTTTTTTCTAGTTTAATTTCTATGTGCGCCCTAAAGCTGTTAATGCTACAAGCATATTGAATAGCTATCCGCTTAATGTCTTGTTTAAAATCTTCCCAATGTTGAATTTTTTTTGATTTTATTGCTGACTCTGTGTACAATCGGTTTATGTCTTTTACAGTTTTGATGTAGCGCCCGTCTATTAATAGTGTATTTTATGAGTTTCCAGTATGTGTCGTGTTTTTGTTTGTTTTGTGTTTGTTTTTGTTTAAACTTGTCAGAACTGCTGTATGGTCGTAATGTATGTAGTGTTGAGAATAGGCGTTCTACTTTGTCAATTTTCATGTTCACTGGTGCGTGAATTCTGTCTAGACAAAATCTATTCCCAGATGTGTTACTTCCGTGGGTGGTTTGTAAGGTGTGTGGATATCGTGCTCTCTATGTGACGACTATTTTAAAGTATGTTTTAATGTTGATGATTAAGTAAGTGTGTGGTTTGTCTGCGGTTAAGCGCTTTCGATTGATGTTTTTGGTCCTACAATGTCTAATCTGTCTTCCACGAAATTAAAGTCCCCAACCAAAATAATGTCATGTCGATTTTATGTGTTTGTTAATAATTTTTCAGGTTTTTATAAAATGTATTGTCTTTGGCTCTACGTCGTCCATGTACGTTGACTAGGTTTAGTTATCCCCCTTGTCCCTCGATTGTAACTATTGCTAATTTTCCTTCCGAATTACTTCACTATATAATTTTTTTTTTACTTTTAGTTCTTTGTTTTGGTATCGCGGAAAAATAATTACATAAATGGCGGTGATTAATCATCTGAAATGTGGTATGTATCCTTAATATTGCCTTTCATTTATTTTATACACTGAACGCACTGTTTACTAATTATTATTTTAAATCAAAGACAGTTGACGTAACAAAAGACATCTTTATCCGGGAACGGGAATACCCGCTGGTTGTTATCTGTGTCTTTTTTTGCGCACTTAGAGGAATTAGTTTTTGTCCGTCGCACCAAACATGATGAACGTCGTTTTTACTTTACCTACCATAGTGCGTACTTTTTTAAGCAAACATTTTAACAGTACGTTTAGCAGTTGAATTTTTACAACGTTTTCGATTGTAAAGGCAAGATCGAAAAAACAATTTATTTTAAGAGCTATGCTTATGTTTTATAGCTTCAGCGTTTCCATAAGATGACATTGCTTTGCACTGCAAATAATTTTTAATCAATAACAGTTTAGAAAAAACTCCTAAAGTCCTCTGTGTTTACTTTTTTCTTTCCGTTTGCGGATAAGCTTGGGGTATTATATTCGTTTATTAAAATGAATCAGACACGTCCCTCGGCGTCCCGGTAGGGTTCGATTTGGCGCCTTGTGCTATTCTGTTAGCGCTTTGGTGCATAATTTCGCTTTTAATAGTGCGATAGACCATGGGTAAGAAAAGTTACTATATTCTTTAAGTGAATCGAATCTGGACAGGGTGTTACTTGGCGTCCCGGGCTTCTTGTGTGTGCTATGGCGCCGACGTTCGTTTAATTGAGCGCATACAACTTAGAATAAAATTGGGTACTA
>NW_026732111.1:1435000-1517500 GCF_028476545.2 Physella acuta | reverse complement strand
TATTACAGCATAAGGAAAGTTTTTAAAATCAGAGTTGGTATAAAACCATGCTTTTCGATATAATAGAAAAACATTCGGAATAAAAAGCCCACATTTAACTAAATATCTGTCTTTTAGTTCAGATCATATAATTTTAATTAACTATTGCTTCTTTGAGTTCTTTAAAGATCATTTTTTAACATATGGATTGGTATGGGTTTGATCACTGTATTGATCACACACCTTCTTACTGGTAATTGCAAAAACTATATTCACAGAGTTTTACGTTTAAAAAGCTAATTTTCTGGCGGCATGGTACTTTGGTACATCATTACGCTTTTTTCTACATGTACTTAACAGATAAGTTCGGGGTGGGTTGGGGGGGGGGGGGTTCAACTTCATTCACCACGGTCCGTTCACTTTATCCAACCCAGTGTATACCTAGGTGTGACATTAACGTCGCTCTACATAATTGTGGTTGTGAGGTGTGTGTGTGTGTGGGGTGGGGATAACCAACTCAGAGTGAACATAGCGCCAGTTTTTAGATGACTGTTCTAAACATACATATATATTACACAAATATATATTACACAAATATATATTTTAGAAATAGATTTAAATATGTAGCAGTGGTATTATGACAATATTGTTTTTACAGAAAGGTCCATGGGGGAGGGGAGTTGTAACTGTTTCATATAATCTGTAATCGTAATCACTATCGCCCAAGCTGTAAGAATACTACTACTTCATCGTGATGACGTTGTTGAACTTGTCAAAATTTCCCCACCACTACGCAGTTAGCTCATAAGTAAATTTAAATAGAGGTGCCACATCAGTTGTATTTGTTTCTGTGTTGTAATATTTTAAAAAATAATCACACGATTCAAACTGTATATATAACGTAATTATGTGTGAAGTTTTATATATATAACATTTTCTAATTCAATTATTCGTAAGCAAATACATTATACAGTTGCCCTAAACTTAACATCCCTCTTGCTAAGTGGTACTACCGTAGAGGTTTTTTAAACATTGCAATGCATCGTAATGGTTACTTTTAAAATGGCAAACTGATGCAGCTGACGTGTTGTAAACGTAGACACTACTAGACTAGTACAATAATGCTTAATTGCTGAATGAAATAAATCTTGTGATTTACATAGATGTGCCGACCAAAAATATTTTTTAACAAATATCATTGTTTAAAACTTTGAGTTAAAAAAGTTTCCAAAAAGGCGCCACTTTGATGAAAATGGCCAGAGGGGGAGCGGCCGCTCCCCCTGCTCCCCCCCCCCCCCTGCGTATGCTACTGATGTATAAGTAAACCATCTTAAATCAATGAAAGCATGCTGCAAGCAAGAAAGACATATTACTATTGTAAATCTGTATCACTCCTCACAAGCCGATAATGAAAACTGTAATACTAAAGCGAACACGCAGGGCAAACTGACGATGTAAATTATATGTCTGAGGCGAAAAAAAAAATTGTTTACATGTAGACCAGTATCAGATATCTTTAAGCGACACCTCACTCAGCACAATACGATAAGCAGCAGACCGATCCACCCCCCCCCCTGTAAAGACATTTCCCTTCCACACCCCCTCATTATTTAAAATTTGCAAATGGTCTTGCATTTTACTACGACATTTTGTCCTTTACAATTATTTATCCACCCACCACTTTTATTTTCGGAAATTTTTTTCTTCACCTCCAATCTGAAAATTTAGTTTAAAAATAAAAGCCACACTATAAAATTGTGTTGTCTAACTATCATTGCTGTAACCCATGTTAGGGAAAACAGCTAACAAATAAGGCGGACGGGCATGAAGCTAAAATTATATTCTTTATTTTATCTTTTTTAACCTAATACGCAACTCTGTATATTTGGCAGATGCACATTCTTACTAGATCTATGTTCTTTTTATTCAAGGTTTTGAAAATATTTTTCTAATACATTCTAATTACAGTCGTATAACTTGTATCATTTCTTCCTTCCCGAACTGTACTACATTATTCGTTACACCTCCTCTTATTTTTCTCATATTCTCTTGTTTCTTTATATTTGAAACATTGAAGGCATATTTATATTGGATTTTGATAATAAAATAAAAATTAAGGAAAAAAGTAACAACAAACCAAAAGGTAGTAAGTATATGAGCAGAGTAAATGATACTTTTAATAAATCACTGTACATAATATTTCATGTTTGGTTTCTGTTTCAGGTGAACGATACTTATTGATACAAAGATAAAACGTAATTTAAGTTATCCGCATTAAGCCAGAGTTATCATATTGTGTTCAAAGTTAAATAGGTAAGTAGAGAGTAGTCTAATAAGATACACACATGTTGATTGGACTGGTTAGAAATGTGTATGGTAAACATAGACCATTAGTTGACCTGAAGTCTAATCACTTAGAAGTTTAGTAATGTGAGTTTACAAATTTAGTTTTTATACATTCGTATTTTTTTAAAAATAATTTCCCAACCACCATGTTTGATGATGTTCATCTATAAACTAACGATAGTAAAACTACTGAAGCTGGATAACATTGCGCCTGGATCTGCTGCATACACTTTAAAGAAAAGTTCTTCCCCTTTCTTCATGTCGACAACCACTGACCCGGCAGCGCTAGTTCTATTAGATTTAACATCTATAACTGCACACAACCTGCCGCCAGCCATCACAGTAACTCCAATGAGTTTATGGCCACATTCATGTAGAGTTACACAGACAAGATATAAACCATCATGTGGTGATACAAATTTTCCTGTTGTTTGGTTAAAATGTTGACCGTTGTATTCACGTACTTCACTAAATGTTGAAATAATTGATCTATCACTAACAAGTGTGGGATTAGCAAGCTGTGCAATGCAAGCATATCTCTTACATACACGTGACTCTGTTGATTGGGAAACATATATATGATATACATATTTAATTTCTACCAATGCATGCTATGAATATGAAACATGTGCAAGTGAGAGTGCATGACTTACGACATGTAAGTACAAAATAAAAATAGACAACAAACCATTGATCTACATATAGAGAGTTGTGGATTATTTTTACACCATTCTCTATAACAGCACTGATTGAAACGATCATTTTTTGTAGTGTTAGTTAATCGTTTCCTGCGTATTGAAACTATTAGTTTAGTACCTTCCTCAAGCGTGCGGCGTCAAAACGGCCATTGACAAAACGGCCCCGTCAAAACGACCCCGACAAATCGGCCCCGACATAAGAGCCCCGTCAAAAACGGCCCCCGTGATTACGTCTCCCGACAAATAGGCCCCAGTCATTTTGGCTCACGACAAAAAGGCTCCTGTCAATTTGGCTCCAGACAAAAGGACCACTGACAATACCGTTTCTGTAGAGACTAAGTCTTCCGGCAAAGCGGTCTCATTGAATATGACACCTGCCAGTGAGACCCCTTCATCAATATTCTTTAGAGTTAGCTTATCCAACACTCTTAAGTAATACAACGTTTGCATCTCTTGTTCGGCAGGCCTTGTTTTTATATTAGTTTATCTTTTTTAAGAAATATTATGTTTTAATTTAAGGGTCATCTATCTATGACTTCCATAAATGAGTCGGTGATAGGCTGTTCCAACTCAGTGTGTGGGGAGAGGGGTCCAACAAGCTGTATGCTTGTAAGTTATCAAAACAAAGTGCAGTTATCCTGTAAACATCTTGTATATTATTTATTTTCACTTCTGTGCTCGCTTTTAAGCAACAGACGTTTACTGTTGTAAAATAAACTTAATCAAAGTTTTAGAATTGGTGGATTTTAGCTGTTAAGGGCTTGATTTGTTTGTGAATTGATGTTTTTTCATGAAAAAGCAATTTCATTCAGACATTTAAAAGAGGTTATAGTGCTAGTGGAGGTAGGACAAAATGGTCACTTTTCTGCCAATAGTGGTCATACAATTCATTTGTCTGTAGCCAATTTGTCGGGAGTCATTTTGTCGGTAGCCGATATGTTGGGAGACCATTTTTCGGGAGCCAATATGTTGGGAGCCCATTTGTCGGTAGCCAACATGTCATGAGCCCATTTGTCGGGAGCCCATTTGTCGTGAGCCCATTTGTCGTGAGCCCTTATGTCGGGAGCCAATATGTCGGGAGCCGCTTTGTCGGGAGCCAATATGTCCTGAGCCTATTTGCCGGGAGACAATATGTCGGGAGTCCATTTGTCGGGAGCCTAAATGTCGGGAGCTCATTTGTCGGGAGCCTATATGTCGCGAGTCAATGTAACGGGAGCCCATTTGACGGGAGCCAATACGTAGGGGCCCTTTTGACGTGGCTTTTTTGACTGGGTCGTTTTGTCGGGGGTCGATTTGACGGGGTCATATTAACGGGGCCGTTTTGACGGGGCCGATTTGTTCCGGGCCGTTTTGACAGGGCACCGTCCTCAAGACATGATATCCGTTGATTTTTCATTATATATGCAAACGATTAGTATTAAAAGCCGTAATACATCAGAAGATTGTAAAATTAAATATGGTAATTCTATTAACAAAAAAAACGACCAGATCCAAGTTTCATATTTACATCTATATAGTGATAATATAGATTGACCAATTAAATTATATCATGATGTAAGATTAATATTTTCCAAAAGAAATTTACCGATTACATTGAAATCCATCGTCAACTTTGACATAACATTTTCCATAGTTTCCAGCTGAATAAAAATAAAGTGTAAATTATATGAATAAAATTATCACATAGCTGCGTAAATCATACAATTGGTCCACTCACTTTACAATAGCAAATTATAATTAGATAAACTGATTTTTATAGCACTATCTTTTTTTTTAAACTAACATTAGATATCACTTAATTACCAATTTTCATTCAATGGTCTAAAAATAACTAGATAATTAATGCGCAATGCTACAGACTATACAGTAATTATATATTTACAAACATACCTTCTTTGATCTTTCTTCTCTAGTTTCTAAGTTCTGGTTAAATATTTGAAACAATCTGTCAATATGCATCAATTTTTGCTGTAGAAGTTGGTACATCAGGTTGTGCTAAATGGCCGATAATTTTATTGGATTACTACAAGTTTAAATTTTTTTTGGAAATTAAATTGCAGCAATAAAAACTTCTTTAAGTATAGTTTTAGAATCAATGGTCTTACTGTTGAAAACATTAATAAAATGACTTAATTTAATGTACAACTTCTTTATAAAATGAGTAGTATATACACTTGTCGGCAAATGTAAACCCAATTAATTAGCAATCTTAATGTTTACCTTTAATTGTAACTTCTCAAATTTGGTTGATACATTTGCCATGGTTTTATTATAATCCTCTTGTAAAGCAACAATTACATCAGAATAGCTTTTTATTTCTTGTGTTATACTTACTGTTTTATCTGTGTGATTTTGCATCTCTTTAGTTATTTCGTGTAAGTTTTTTTCATATTCTTTCATACCTAGAGACAGTTTCTCTAGTGTTTTGTTTGAACTGGTTTCTTTTTCTTTTAAACTTTTATTTTCTTTGTTCAGATCCTTTACTTTGTTATCATGCTCGTTCATTTGTTTTCTAATGATTTTAAAATTCTGTTTTTGTATTTTAGTCAGTTGTTCAATGTTTACCCCCATGTCACTGTTCTGTTACAAAGTTGTCTCTCCATTGTTTTATTTCTGATATGTCATTTGTAGACTTGTCATTGGCGTCTTGTAGAGAAGATAAGGCTGTCTCTATCTGCTCAAGTCGACTGACGTCTTGTAGAGAAGATATGGCTGTCTCTATCTGCTCAAGTCGACTGACGTCTTGTAGAGAAGATATGGCTGTCTCTATCTGCTCAAGTCGACTGACGTCTTGTAGAGAAGATATGGCTGTCTCTATCTGCTCAAGTCGACAGACGTCTTGTAGAGAAGATATGGCTGTCTCTATCTGCTCAAGTCGACTGAGTCTTGTAAAGAAGATATGGCTGTCTCTATCTGCTCAAGTCGACTGACGTCTTGTAGAGAAGATATGGCTGTCTCTATCTGCTCAAGTCGACTCACTATTTCTGTTGCATAATAATTTAAAGTTAATCGAAAATTTAATTATATTGTATTCATTCTTAAATTCGAGTTCTTAGAGAAATATTTTTAAAGATACACTAATATATTCAATGTTTTTCCACGACGTTAAAAAATAGATTCTACCGTCTGTTTGTTGCCCTTGTTTAGTGACTTGATTTGTTGATTTAGTTCGGTCACGTTTTTCTGTTGCTGTAGTTTGTGGTGTAGACTGAGAGAAAGATGGCGTTGCTAACTTGACATCTAAAGTCTCTTTATTTTCAACTTTTATAAATGAATATTATCATAATTTAAAACTTTCATATTTCACTTTGTGGTTTAATTCTTGTTAATTAATGACACGTTATTGTATTGCATTCATATTTACGTGTGTGAGTGGGTGATTGCAGCAGACATTGGATTTCAAATAATAAATTATAAGGCATGTAAATCACTTAGAACACCGTAGATTCTGATAGAAAAGTAAGCAAAAAATTATGAGTTCTACTTGTTCACACTGTAGGTGATCAAGTACATAAATGTTGTAAACATAATTTTATCTTATTGTTGTCGAATCATTTACTTATAATGTGTAACGCTGCACCCAACATTGCCGTGGTCGCTGAATCAAGTTCCTGGCATAGCTCGCTGTAGGTGATAGACGGGTTGTCATTTTTATCTTCTATCCAAATCTTGCTTTTTTCTACTGCCTGATCAAATAGAGCAAATGCATATTTTTAGCAATGGAGTACGTTATTCCATTATATAGCTTGTTGTAAGTACAGATTTTTTTTTAAATTCATCGCTTACGTTTTGCAGAACCCAAATGAGAGGTTCTATCAATTTCATCTGTTCTTCCAAATATTTCTTGAATTCTGTAACATGTCTGAGCTGAATTCTGGAGCGCATTTTACTTTTCCTGTTGAGATTTATTACATTTATTTTATACAGAAAAATTAGTGATTAGAGATTTAGCCAAGGTATCATAGTGACAAAAAGTGAAATATATAACAAAAGATAAATAATTAGAACACATATGTCCAGGTAGTTAGCACGTTATATTATTTAAGGTATATATATATATATATATATATATATATATATATATATATATATATATATATATATATACATATATATATACATATATATATATACATATATATATATATATACATATATATATATATATATATATATATATATATATATATATATATATATATATATATTTATATATGAATTTTTTTTATTTTAATATACTCCTATTTTGTCATATGACTTCCACGTGTACCCATTTTAGTAAAAAATATCACATTAGTTATTTTATTATATCGCTGTAGATTAACTGACTGACATAGACACATAGTTTAGAGTTCTAAATAAAAACGCCCTGCTGGTAGTTCTAAATTAGTCACTAGTTAATAAAATATTTAGTTAAACACACCAAAATAGGAGAGTGTCGAAATAAAAATATAGATATACAGATCGAGTTGATAAACTTAATGTGCTTATGATGTACCAGATCTGTCGGTGTGATGGACATTTTAATTGTTTATACAGTTAATATTTATGTAGTGTCTTATGTTTTTGGTGAGTAAGAGATCTGCATTTATACTCAAAGCAGTATTGTTTTTTTTTGTGTGAATTAAATAAACTGAGACACAGATATTCATATCACACAAATTATATTTAAAATAATACTTACAATTTTAAAAAAATATATAAATTTTGTAAAAAGTTAATTTTCAAGCAGTAAATAAAACAATTTCCTGTTGATTTCTAGACAGAATTCCTACGTGTAAACACAGATAATATCGGGATTTCCCGTTAGTCTGTTTCAGTTTCACTAGCAGAAGTCCACAGAAATCTGGAAATACCAAATACAAAATGTACAGCCATGAAACGGACAACAAGGAAAGGAACTATGATAAGCTTAACGTAGGCCCTCAAACAAAATAGATAATTTACTGCAATAATTTGTATCACTTACCGTCTGTATAAATATTAAAACTATTTTTCATCAAGAATTTTTTCTAAATGTTTTGTTTTTAAATTAAAAACATTACCGCACAATGTTCAACGTAAGCAATGATAAGCGAACATAGATTTTAAAAAAGGAATTTCACTGTTATCAGCATTAATCGCTGCACTACTTGAGTAGTAATTGTGAAATTACCTGAAATAATTCATAATTTTTTTGTGCTACTTTACACGATAACACTTCTATTGTTCTCTAACTTCCCCAATATTGTCAATATATTTTTACATCGTTACTATTGAACGTTTTTTAATAAATCAACTTATAATTTAATAATTTTTAGGCATAAAAAGTATGCTGTGTTAGTCCAGAGGCATCATATAGATTATTTTAAACTCTTGGTTTAGATATCCATAAATTTTAATCAGATGTCTCAGTACCACTCACCCGAGACACTTTTCAGATTTTTGCTAGAACAGTTTGATGCATTGAACAGTCGGTTACAGTCGGTTACAGATGAACTTGAATGTTTACACGTTACAGGTAAGATAAATGGATAAATGTGTAACATAATTGCAACGTAGTAAATTACATATTTATATGTAAGCGCTACATGTCATTTGGGCAGATAAAATGGAAAGCTGTGCAGTGAAGTCATGTGCCAGTTAGGTCATACACCCATTAAATAATATTACAGCGACTGGTTTCCTCTACGACACCAATCTTATTTCCTTTTTACTAAAAATATAACACGGGGTTTTCCTGCATTCTGTTTTATTTCATGTACAACAGTCTGATAACACATTTTAGCAAAAATACTTTAATGTTTCAGAAAACAAGCTAAGTACATGTCGAATGTTAGGGAAATTAAACAATATCAACCTTTAGACTATAACGTGGTAGACAACATAAGAATTCAAATTAGTATATATTTTATTTTAAATTTTTTGTTTGGTCGTTTGGTTTATGTGCTGTCAGTATGAGATTCTGTGTCTAACCTTAATGATTTAACTATCAATTCATTTTCCAAATTACGAGATCCATATAGTTTAATGTAAACAAAATTAAAAGAAAATTGAACATTGATATGTTCAATACACTTATTTTTAGTGTTTGAAACCTAGAATAACGTGGGGGTGGGGTGGGGGTGGATAAAAAAGAGCGAGATGAGTGCAGAAACCGTCCTTCACGAGATATTATCTTGTGGCAGTTTAAATATGTGTGTAGGTCATCACTTTTACAGTCATATGTATTTAAGTATCGGTATCCCATTTGGAGTCACATGCGTTTAGAATAACTTTAAAGTGCCACTTTATAAGTCACATGCAGATGTTACTTTAAAATGAAGATTCATTTAGCCTATCTATTACTTTCAGGCAGATGTTACTTTAAAATGGACATGTATTTAGCCTATTTGTTACTTACAGGCAGATGTTACTTTAAAATGAACATGTATTTAGCCTATCTATTACTTACATGTAGAGTAGAACCACAAAGTCATTTAAGTCATTCCTTCACACAGGTACGTCACATTTACATATATTTTTTTTTGTTTTATACACAATGATCTAAATCGAACTCATGTGAGTTATAAACGTGTATCAGATTTGAGTGAAAAATATAGAGAAAGCTATAGTTTCTCTTTAAATAATGAAACAAAAGACTAAAGATGACATATTAGAAAAGAAACAATGGAGAGACAACTTTGTAGCCGAAAAAAGCAACAGGACAACAATAATTTAACAACTCAGCAGAAGCAGAACTTCTATGGTTCTTCTCCGTGATCTCCTCGGCTGCCCAACTTTTGTTTTTCAGTGTCGATTGAAATCCATAGCTTTCGTTGCAATATAATCGTCCTCCCTCCTAATGGTACATCACATCCATCGCCATTTATGGACTTTAATGGCAAAACAATAACACATGTTGTATCAAAAAATTAAACTATTAAAACAAATGTAAAGCAATTGACTGGTTTTACTAAACGTATTTTTATTGGATACAAGCCGACTTACAAGCTTACTTAAGGGATGCATTTACTATTTTGACTTTTAGGCAATCATTTAGATCACTTTAATGCACTTAGTACTTTTACGTTTAATGCTAAACTGTATCTCTAAACAGAATAAAACTTTATTAAAATTCACTAAACATAGTAGTACTTACCGCTACTTAATAGTTAAACATGTATTTCGTTTAGTATTTGTGACTTCCAATTTTCGTACTTTTCATAATTTCATTTACAACCGTTTAAAACAATATGGAGATTAATTATTTAGTCGCGTTCAGAATTTTGACGAGGGCGGTATTAAACTAATAGTTTTAAAGATGCTAGTGGGTTCAAAGAAAACATCAACACAATACAAGAATAAGGGACGTAACCAATACACTAATCTAAGGCGTCTGAAATATCTCGATACGTTCCTTTGTAAACAACTTTCCATTTATTTTTATTAATTCAAGTCTTGCAGCTTTTAACGCAAAATGTGTTGGGCCTATATCGTGAAATATATTATATTTTTAAACGTACACCTACTGTTTTATTTGTAGTTAAACTTTATTTCTCTCATGTACTTCATTTCAAGAGACCATATCTGACATGTGCCTCACTTTACTCCACAATAAATGACATGTACTGCAATTCACTAGACCTTAGATGACATGTACATAACTTCAGCAGTCACTTAATGACATGTACTTTACTACACCAGACAATAGATGACATGTACCTTACTTTATCAGACAATAGAACCTCATTTCAGAAGACTGAACATAACATAGCGAAGGCTGATCGTAGCAAAGACTTGATATTATTTCATTTTGTGGTGTAAAATTATTGAAAGTATATGAATCCTGTTGCTAGAATATTTTTTTCTACACATGAAGGATTATTAATAAATAGGTTGGTATCGTTATATAACTATTTTCGTTTATTTTTCATCAGTCTTTTGTTTATGCGTGCCATATCCTACAACTAATAGTGTATGTTTGGAAAAAAAAGTCGTGTTGAATACATGCTTGTTAATATATAAACGTTTGATGTTATCGGTTATAAAATACAAGTTATTGTAACTTACCCCACATAACACACAAGTCAAAATCTAAACATATCAGTACCATGTTTACGCATGAAAATGTAAGATGCCTCAAAATGTTGGCACATTTACTAGCGCGGAGCTGTTTTCAAGAACGTTTATACCTGAAATCCTTTAGCAGCGTGCAATTGATGTTTTCGAGTGCACGAATACGTGTGCTTGTACGTATGTGTTCATGTGTGTGTGTTTGTAATTTTTCGCTAGCATACATGTGAGTACTTGTATTCACGTATGAGGAAATCAACAACATCACACACATGTCCTGGTTTAGCTCACAAAGACGTATGGGCAGACATCATTCATGTTGACTTTACGATTACAAACCTGGAAATCTAATAAACAATTACACACGTATTAGAAAGTTTTGTAGACACATAGACTTAAGTAAATACGTGGGTTGATGGGTCTCACTTACAACATCTGATCTCTTACTTATGACCTGTTGAAACCACTTCATTAATTACATTAATGTCTGCCTGTTTAATGGTCATAACCTATAATTTCATAGCTCTCATGTGACTAATGCAGTACTAGGGGTTTGTGTGCATATCAGGGAGAGAAAAATATATAACAAGCTCAGTTAAATTTATAGTTGTAGGTCATGTTCAGCCAGTTAAAATGAGGTAAATGTCATTCTCTGTCTTGTGGAGTTTGGTTATCTCATCAATGGTCAGGTAAAGATGTAAATGTTTCCTTAACCGTCACGAGAGATAATGTGTGTTGTGTCACTTCATGTAAACTGTCGTCGTTAGCTTTCGTGTAGAAAATTTCTTTAAAAACTTGAAATGTGTAAAAACATACTTGAGTGTAGCTGTGTTTAATCAAGCGTAGCCACCACCTCATCTACTAAACCCTAACTTAAATGAATGAAGTAACGATTACTTATCACTAATCAAACTCAGGTAATATGTCTAGCTGCATAATTTGAATGAGAACATAGTTATTTGAATATATATATGCTTATCTTTTATTTATATAAACGAATGGCCTATTTTTGTATGTGCGGTGTGTGTGTTTGGGTAGGTGTTCATTTACAAATACAATGCTACCGACTAAAAACACAATCAAGAAAAGCGGTAATGTATTAGATCTAATATGTTTTTACATTTAATCACATTCCAATATATTTACAAATGCATAAAATTAATTATTATATTAAACTATCAGACTCATATTGTTGTCTTGTGAACTTATTTAAACATTCGTCTTTAAAATTGTTCATTAGATTTGTCTCAAAAATGCAGGTTTCAACTTCATATTTAATACAAAATAATATGTTTTATTTTTAACATACGAAACGCAAACAAATTAAATGGTTCACGCAAAGCTCTCTTACAGAAGCGTTAAAAGATGTAAAATTATAGCTTTCGTATATGTATATTGTAGTCAAGTAGAACATATTAATTGGCGATCACATAAAATCAGTTTGACATGTGTACTGACGGCTAAACAAATAACATGAAATCATTAGTTTTGTGTAGACAAGTATTCTACACACATAGTAAGTTGTTAGCGTGTGTTTAACACGGTGGTTACATGTTTTATTTTTTGAGAATTTACCATCCACCATGTTTTGTTTTGTACTTCTATAAACTGACGATAGTAAAGCTACTGAGCCAGGATAAAGCTGCCTTTTTATCTGCTTCCACCACTTGAAAGTAAAGTTCTTGACCTTTCTTCATGTCAACAACCACTGACCCAGCAGCGCTAGTGTTGGCACATTTCACTGCTATTAACGTACACCACCTGCCTCCAGCCCACACACCAACTTGAATATTTTTATCTCCCGATTCATGTAGACTGACACAGACAAGATATAAACCATCATGTGGTGATACAAATGTTCCTGTTGTTTGATTAAAGTGTTTACCGTTATATTCACGAACTTCACGAAATTTTAAAATAATTTTTACATAACTGACAGGTGTTGGTTGAGCAAGCTCCACATGACAAGCATATCTGTTACATACACGTGACTCTGTTGATTGGAAAACATTTGTATTATTTACATGTTTAATTCCACCAATGCTTGCCATAAGTGTGTAACATGTCCTAGTGAAAGTGCATGATTTATGACATGTAAGTACAAAATAAAAATAGAAGACAAACAATGTCTCAACAAATAAAGACTTGTGGATTATTTTTATACAATCGTCTATAACAGCACTTATTGAAATGATTAGTTAGTACCCCGACAATTTTTGTAGTGTTAGTTAATCGTCTCCTGCGTATTGAAACTATTAGTTTAGTACCGTCCTCAAGATATATGATATCCGTTGTTTTTTTTTTCATTATACATGCAAACGATTAGTATTAAAAGCCGTAATACATCAGAAGATTGTAAAAATAAATATGGCAAGTTTATTAACACAAAAACGACCAGAACCAATTGAATGATAATATTGCCGTGAAGAAAAATTACAACAAAATATTTTGAAAATTGAAATCTTGGTACTAGAACACACTGTTTTAGTAGCAGAAACTTAAAGAGCTGAAGTTTTAGTTAACATTATAAAAAAACTGTAGCTATATTCACCTCCTACTGTAACAGATTTACCTGGTTTTTAATGCATCAGGTGAGAAACAAATGTATGGCGAAACCCACGGGTCTAGTGGCTGGTACCATCATGGGTGAGTGAAATGTTCGAATCATTTTTCTATATTATGCTCTGTTTGGCTAACGAAAATCGCTCAAACTTATACATGGTATTATGTTTAATATTAAAGAGGCTCGTAAACTAAAATAGGAAAGTATGGAGTTTGCATCGATATTCTACAATAAAGTTTTATATTTACATCTAGATAGAGATAATATAGATTGAATAATTAACTTATATCATGATGTAAGATTATTTTTTCCAGAAGAAACTTACCGATTACATTGAAATCCATCGTCAACTTTGATATAACATTTTCCATAGTTTCTAGCTGAATTAAAATAAATTATAGTATAAATTTAATGAATAAAGTTATCACATAACAGCGTAAGTGATACAATAGGTCCACTCACTTTAGAATAGCAAAGTGTAATTAGATAAATTGATTTTTATAGCACTAACTTGTTTTTTATACTAACATTAGATACCACTTAATTAACAAATGTCATTCATTTGTCTGAAAATAATTAGACAACTAATGCCCTATGCTACAGATTATATAGTAATTAGATATTTACAAACAGACCTTATTTATTCTTTCTTCTCTAGTTTCCAAGTTCTGGTTAAAGATTTGAATCAGTCTGTCAAATGGCATCAATCTTTGTTGAAGGAGTTTGCACATCACATTGTGCTAAATGGCCAATGATTTTAATGGATTATTACAAATTTGACTACTTTTTAATATTAAATTGCAGAATTAAAAACGTGCTCTAAATATAGTTCTAGAATCAATGGTCTTACTGTTATAAAAATTAATAAACTGATTTTTAATTAAAGGTACACCTTGTTTATAAAATGTGTAGTATATAAACTTGTCAGCAAACGTATACCCAATTAATTAGCAATCTTAATGTTTACCTTTAACTGTAACTTCTCAAATTTGGTTGATACATTTGCCATGGTTTTATTATAATCCTCTTCTAAAGAAACAATCTCATCAGAAAGTCTTTTAATTTCTTGTGTTTTACTGTCTGTTTTATCCGTGTGAAATTGTAACTCTTTATTTATCTTGTGTAAGTTGTTTTCATGTTCTTTCATATTTAGAGACAGTTTCTCTAGTGTTTTGTTTGACATGAATTCTTGTTCTCTTAAACTTTCAGTTTCTTTGTTCAGCTCTTTTACTTTGTTATCCTGTTCATTCATTTGTTTTCTGAGATTTTTAAAATTCTGTTTTTGTTTTTTAGTCAGTTGTTCAATGTTTACCCCCATGTCGCTCTGTTCTGTTACAAAGTTGTCTCTCCATTGTTTTATTTCTGATATGTCATCTGTAGACTTGTCATTGACATCTTGTAGAGAAGATATGGCTGTCTCTATCTGCTCAAGTCGACTGACGTCTTGTAGAGAAGATATAGCTGTCTCTATCTGCTCAAGTCGACTGACGTCTTGTAGAGAAGATATGGCTGTCTCTATCTGCTCAAGGCGACTCAATATTTCTATAGTAATACATGATAAACTAATGAAATTATTCTAAGTATTAATTGTGTTTAGTAAATCATAAATGCTTTATTTTTAATGAAGCTGAGACATATATGTTTACATCTTAAGATTTAGTTGTTTTAGTTTCTAAATATTCCATACCCGCTGTTGATTGAACGTGTTTAGTGACTTGATGTTTTGATTCATTATGGTCACGTTTTTCTGCTGCTGTAGTCTGTGGTGTTGACTGAGATAATGATGGCGTATATCCCTCGACATCTACGTAGTCTTTATTATCATCTTGGTGATGTAAATGAACAAAATAATGTTTTGTTACATATTGAAATAGTCGAATATGTATTCTTTGTTATTTGTATAATTTTCTGTAGCTGGAACTACGGTATTTTGTTTCATAGATCTTCAAGTAAACATTATTACAATTTTTAAAAAAAAGCTTTACTTATGATAGATGTAGACGCATTCAACAAACTCAATGTAGCTTCCTCTAGTTCTTGGCAAAGGTCGATGTACGTGAGAGGCGGGTTGTCATTTTTATCTTCTATCCAAGTCTGACTTTTTTCTACAGCCTTGTATATAAAAAAACATTTTCCAATATTCTGTGTAAACCTTAAATATTCTTCTTTTAAAATTATTCCTTAACTACTTTGTTCTACATAAGTTATTGCACTATTTATAATTTGTGAACAAATAACAATATGATTAATCGTTTACGTTTTTCATAACTTCCAAGACAGGTTCCAGAACTTGTATCTTTTCTTCCAAATATTTCTTGTGTCGTGTAACAAGTTCAAGGTGAATCCTGGGTCGCATCTAACAAAATAATTAAAAGATTTGGTCGAGATGTAAACTAATTAACTTGAAAAATCAGAAAACTGTAAACCAATTAAGAAAAACAAAATATTTACAATAAGATAATTTTAAAAAATCACATATAATTTACATTTTTAACATGGCTAAATAGCAAGCAAATTTATTGATAGACTTTTAATATGTGTTTATTTATCACGTTATTCTGCTATAAATTTTGAATATTATTATTTTTCTTATCGCATGAAATTGCACTCTTTACATTTACATCCAACAAATGAAAATAAATGTGTCCATCGGGAAAATCAGCTTTTATGAAAAAAAAAATTCTATTAATAAACATGGCCAGCAATACAAGAGTCGTAGGCTGCTAGATCTGTTTTTTTGCCGCCAACTAAAATATTTTATCCAGGTAACAACCACGAATCTTTGTATTTAGTAGGTCATTCAAATTGTTTTATGTCGAAGAAACTAATATCTGATTATATAATCATGTTCCTCCATCTTTAACATATCTTAAAATAGGTACTAATTGTATTCGAAAAATTCAAAGTAAACGACACATTATATGATCCACAATTGAATACAGGTTTTATTACTAAATTAAGATACATGTATAATCTCTAAATCATCTGATCACACTTACTTTAATCTTGACTTCTGGTATTCTTTTGACGTGTAGGTATAACTTTCTTACACTATTCCACAGCTTATATCCTGCTCGTGAAACTGAAAGTAATAAACGGGAAATTCCGCTATTATAAATTACGTTGAAACCTCAGTACAAGGTACACAACAACTCAAGGGACATAACTGTGACTGCTATTGTTTTTATTGCAACAACACACTGAATTAAAAAGGTAACATAATATACTGTTTAATTTCATTACATATGTACTAATATATAGACCTGCATATGTATTATATGTATCTACCATATATTTCTTAATATATGCATATAGACTTTTTGGTTAGATTTTGTGTTAGGTCTAGAATTAGGTTAGGAACATGAATAAGTCCAGTAAAAGTTCAGTTATAATCAAATCATGAAGAGTTCACTTTTAAATAATTTCTATCGAGAAAACAAATGAATGAGAGTTTATGATAGAATATTCAATGCAGAAGAAAACTAAATCCTAATGAGCATCATCATTTGTGTGGATACCGTGTGGTGGCTACAACCACAAGTCTTCTCAGTGCTCGTATGACGTCGTTTTATATCGAGATTATCCTACGATGACGGTTGATTTGTTATACGTTTTTCGTTCACTAACTAATGTGTGATCGGATAATATTTGCGTGATTTAGATCTTAATGACTGGAGTCGTGTGAGCGTTTATACTTCGTTCAGATATCTATATACATGGTGGTGTGACTAGCTAATAATTAATGATAAAACTGACACAGTTTATTTTTATTATCAAGGTCAATGGTCAAAATGTAACTTTGTTAGAAAGGTAAAGATTTTAAATTGAATAATGATTATTCCCTATATGTATTGAATTACATCGGTAGCAAAATATCATACTGTATTTTGAATTCTAACTATTACAATTGTTACTTTAGTCCTGCAGAATCTATCACTAAATTACTTTCTACTTTAATCTTATGTTAAAGCAAAGTAACTTATCTTTTCTGAATAAAAAAGAATTGAGATTTTACATTTTTTTTATTACCGACAACATCTGTCTGTTCGTCTTATCTCTATGTGTAACATGAATGCAATCCAATTTTGTAAGAAATAACGGTTAGATTTTTCTCACTGCCAACTTTAATCATTTAGTTTGTAGGTAATGAAATATTGTAAGGCGGTGCAAATCAACTAATAGTGCCATAGTATCTGGTAAGAATAGCCGGCTACCCTCCATAATATTTTTTCTCTTATCCGATTTCCTAAATGTCACTTGCCAAATACTTATCTGAATGAACACACATTAGAGAGTATCTTACTTAAGCTAGCTGTGTTTTCCATAGATGCGTACGAGAATTCAAATCAGACAAGTCACTAATCACATGAAATATTTACAAGAACAGATTCGAATTGTGGAACCTGTTATTGAAGCTATGAAAAATGTAAGTTAAACTGTAATTTCGTGCATACAAAAAGCTCATATAAATAAAGAATAAAAAGCTATATGGATTGTCTAAGTCATCGTTACAAGAATTCTGGCTAGTGATAATGGGGGGGGGGGGGGCGGTAGAGGGAGAGGTGAACATGTCTTGACTCTTTTACCTACCCCAGATTATACAGGTATACAAATATACTTGTTTTAAATTAAAAACCAGGTTGTGAAGAAAAGTAATACTTGGCTACAAGATCAAAAAATAGCCTACCGTGCATGACCTACATTGAGTTACAGCAAGAACTCGACTCAGTCACCACTGCCTTGTTGGATGTGTCGTCAGAAATGTTAAGTATGTTTTTAAAATAGTAGTGTAGTATTATATATTTTTATAAATCATTTTTTTCTTGTTACATAAGAGCTTGTTATTAAAAAGTTTTCATGCAAATTTTTTATTCCTGAAAAAAGGCATGAAAAATCGTATTTAAAAAATAGTTTTATGTAATACACAAACATAAGAGGAGAGAATATTCTTATTTAAATCCTTATATACAAAAGCCAATCTCTCTCTCCCCTCTCTCCCTCTCTCTCTCTCTCTCTCTCTCTCTCTCTCTTTATCTAGCTCTCTCTCTCTCTCTCTCTGCAACATTTTTGAGGCTATGAGATCAGTATGTTCAGCGATTTATAGAGAACTTAACGATTGAGACTTTTGTTTTAAAATAATATGTTAGATTTTTTAAATGTATCAGCTAAATGTATTTAAAGAAGGAAATTAAAAAAAGCATATTCGAATGTAGAAACACATTTTTGATTATGCAACCAAAAAAGGTGTTTATAGTTGTGACAAGAACGCAAAAAACAACGACGTCACATGTTACATGTTTAAACTACGGAAAATACACATAGCTAATGGTGTCATCTACCAATTTTTGAATAGGAAGAAATGAACTATTTCATTCATATTTGATTGAGATCGAAAGATCTATTTATCAAGACGTACGCTATGAAATGTGTATAATTTTCTCGGCCAAAACTAATCGAATTTTTTTTTTAAATCAACAAACAAACCATTGAACTGCCGGGTTTTTAACATAATTATTCAAGTCTCTTAATTATTGTGTGTATTTAATTTGGTTGGCTAAAAGTGTACATAATTCGGTTTTGAAAACGGTATTGGTATTTTAAATGAGTCGGAATTTAGCTATTTAGTAATTTCTTTGCTTTGTCACTAATATCGTTCAACGTGTAGTAAAGCACACTGCGTTTTGACTAATAACTATTTTACAAAAATCTTTTTCGGAAACAAGTATAACATTAAAATATATAGTCCTTTAACTCACGTATAACGCGTACCGAAGTCTATTATATAATAAGTAGCTACTATCTAAATAACTGTAAAGAATAGTGTGGGTCTATCCCTAAGTATTAGTAAAAGTATACAATAGATAATAGTGAACCACGCTTTTCTTTAAATAGTAGTGTCTTTTTATATATTTAAAGAAAATATTAATGCATTATTTTATAAACTCTTGTAATTCAAACGTTTTTTATGTTTTTTTTTTTTTAAATAAATACATTAAAAAATATGGGCTAAAATTTAAAAAAATTGACTTTTTAAAATAAAACAAATATAGAGATCCATCTCTAATAAATGAACTTTATGTGTGGAATGTGGAAGTATAAGTAAATATAATCTATTTCATTTAGAACAAGATAACAATGGTTTAGATGACAATGAACCACGTCCACCTCAATTCACCCAAGAAACCAGAACACAACATGATACAGCAGAATCAAAAGGGCGGGTTGAACAATGGTCCGGTAAAAAAATATCTGTTCGAAATTTCAAATAATATGTGTAGGCTTTCGTATCTATTCTAAGATTATGGTTTAAGTAAGAATTTGTATATACCGATTAAAATACACAGAGGTAATCATATCTTATCATTTTATTATTTGCGTTAAGATAAATATCGTTTAGTTGGTGAATACTCGAATATTAACAAAAAGTTAAATTAGAAAATATATGTAAGATCATATTTTTTATACTTTGAAATTTTTATAACGAATGTTTATTTAAGGCGTATTATAGGAATGATTAAATAAATCATAAAAGGAGTGTTCTATTAAAAACAGATATGGCAAGCAGAATACAACAGATTGAAACAACTTTATCTTCTCTTCAAGACACGCAACAAAATATTCAAGATAATATATCAGAAATAAAACGATGACGAGATAAGTTTCAAAAAGAACAAGATGACCATAACATAAATATGGAGCCAGGGGCGGAACTACAGTGCCGCCAGACCCCGCAATGCGGGGGGGGGGGGGGGGGGCACGCCGTTTAGGGGCCCACAGCCAACCGTAATCAATTTTTTATAGTTAAAAAACTTTAATTTACTTTCATTTTTGACTGTAAATAGATTTGTACTAAACAATTAAAACGCAATTCCTTCTCGCAATTATTTTTGTTTTAATACATACTAAAGAATGACATAGTATAAAAAGGAAATTTATTAAAAGTTAATAATAAAAATAAAAAATAAACATAAAAATAAACATAACACGAGAAACCATTTCTTACACAAAGCTTTGATATTTCTTATTCTTTTGACAGACTCGTAGTGAAAAATTAATACGGCTGACTTAAAATGAAACCTATTTTCAAAACAGACTAATGCACTCACACACATGAGATGATGTACACACATGAGATGATGTGATAATTTTTTTAATTGACAAAAAAACAGACACTTTTTTTTCAAAACCCGATCAGGCCAGATACGAGTATCCTATGCTCATATTTTTTGTTTGTATATATATATATATATATATATATATATATATATATATATATATATATATATATATATATATATATATATATATATATATATATATATATATATATATGTATATATATATATATGTATATATATATATATATATATATATATATATATATATATATGGGGGGCCTAAAACAATTTTTGCGGGGTGGCCCATTTTTTCTAGTTCCGCCACTGCATGGAGCAGTCAACTAAGAAAGAAAAACATAATTTAAAAAACCTTAGAAAACAAATAAGTGAACAAGATAATAAAGTAAAGGAACTGAATAAAGAAATTGAAACTTTAAAAGAAAACGAAAACAAGACAAACAAAGCACTAGAGAAACTTTCTTTAGAAATAAAGGAATGTGAAAATAACCTGCACTCAATAAATAAAAAGATACAAGACAACACAAATAAAACAGACAGTATGACTAAAGAAATAAAAATTATTCTGATTTGATTTCTACATTACAAGAGGATGGTAAAAATACTGTAATCGATACAACACAGAAGTTAAAGGCGCTACTAGCTAAGGTAATTTTATGTAAATCTTGATTGCCCTAAAGCGTGCACTGGTTTATTATTACAAACATATACATCATCAATTTGTAATTAAACAATAGAAGCATTTATATCTAGAAACTTTAATAACCAACATTATCTATTTTCCAGTTAAACTATTTTTACTTTATTTAGCAATGATAAATAGTTACATAATATTTTAATTATAAAATATTTCCTTTTTAGCACAGTATTGTTTACAAACTCCTACAACAAAGGTTTATGCCTATTGACAAAATGATTACAGTTTTTAATCAGAACGTGGGAGATAGTAAAGACAATGTTAAAAAGGTAGAACCAATTGGTTTCGGATACATATTTTAGAGTATAAAACAAACAGTAATCACGTATGTACATTTAAATGAAAACAATCACATTCTTATTTAAAATATATGTATATTTATATATGCTTGAAAACATATTTTATATATATATATATATATATATATATATATATATATATATATATATATATATATATATATATATATATTACTTTGCGAAGTAACTAACAGGTTTTACATACCCCGTGATTTATCTTTGTTTTAGTTGTATTTTAAAATGCACTAAAATAAGAAAATTAAACTAATTTGGTTTCTTTCATAAAAACTTAAACTCACTGAAAAAAATATATTGTTTTTTTTTATTCGAATTATTCGATCACAAACAATAGTCGTCGTCGCCCCCCTCCTCCCAAATTGCAGGCAATTATGAAAAACCACATATAAACAAGACTGGTACACGTAAAGATATAAACCCAAATAAGTCAGCCTTACACCTAAACAACGACATATTGAATCCATTATTGATACGTTATAAAAAATGATAAAAAGTCACGGTAGGCAGTGTAGTCAAGCAATAAGAAACATGTAATCCCAGATGATGGTTTACATCTGGTTATTGTCACTTTACAGGAGATGGAACAAAAACTGTGTTTGGATCAGCTGTTGTTGACATGATGCATGGAAAAACAACTTTCCTTCAAAGTGATGGAGACAAACCTAGGAGCCTAGCTACATTCACCAAGTGGCTTCACTATTATAAGACTGTAAAGCTGTCTTCTTAACTAAACAAATAAATTAGCTTCAGTGTTTTATATTGTGAGTTGGTATATTGTGTTGAGCATATTTTTAATCGTATTGTTTCCATCTAGACCAGTATCACGATATTGTCAACAATTTTTTTTTACATGTGTCGTGTAATGTTGTCAACACTTGAGGTTATCGACATAATTTGATAACACGAGACAACAAAATTTACATTTAAATGTTGCCTAAATATAGATCATGCTGAATATTTATGTTACTATGATAATACTAACCTGTTCTAATATCCTTACTTAAAAGTACACACTTGTATAAAAAATGTATCAAAATCTAATATAAAAAACTTAAACTGGCTCTATGTCTAATAATGTAGAGAAAACGTAAAAATAAAGCTCGACTAATGTGTAATATGTTTAAAGTATTCATTTTTGTACTACAAATTTCAGTTAAAACCAGTGGCGGAACTAGAAAAAAAAAGGCTTTCCCCTCAAAAAATATTCCCGCCCCTACATATATATATATATATATATATATATATATATATATATATATATATATATATATATATATATTTGTCGGGCATAAATGAGGTATTTTATAAGAGGATTATTTAAGAACAGAAATAAGGTTCAGCCTTTCTCTGTGTGGTTTGTCTTAACATGGATATACATTACAATGAAATAAGTTTAGTGGTTTAATTTAAAATTCAGTGTGACAGTCTACTTTATATATATATATATATATATATATATATATATATATATATATATATATATATATATATATAGCGCATGACGCGACGTTGTAAAACACGTGAAATTTTGATTTTTAATAGGGTTTGTAAGTCTCATTTTCTCTCACTTTAAATTAGAATTCACGTTAGCCGAGGAAAAATTTAAATTTTCAAACTAAACTAACTGTTGGCACCACAAGATCCTAAACAGAGTTTCAAATATGAATTCTACTATACTATCTTGGATATTGATATACAGTGTTTAGAAGAGATGTTCCAACAACTATAACAACCTAATATTTTATTTGGCTAACTTAATGCTATATCCAATATCAAAGGATGTACTGTCTGCAAAAATTAAGACACGTCGTCAATGCATACCGCTAATAAATATATTGACGCTGACGTTCTTTGCAATGAGCTTCAAGTGGTAGCTCTAAGGCTTCCAAAGCCTATGTCATCATCATATGTGCTTCTCTAAATAGTACCAATAGTTGTCTCCTTGAAAAAATACTATTAACACTTACAGTCAGTGTTCCCTGACTACAGCGGCACCACGGCCGCGCTGTAGTTTTGAACCTGCCGCGCAGCCCTTTTTGTAAAATACATATATCTTGTGTTAGATTTTTAAAACACCGCGCACATAAAATACAAGTTGCACATTAGCCTTTTCCCCTTCAATGTTGCTTCCAGTGTTGCAAGTTGGGGACGCAGTTTTTGAAAATTGAAATTAATTACATGGGCGGAACTACTTTATCGCCAGACTCCGCAAGGCAATAGGGGGGGGGGGGGGTGGGATATATGCAGGTAGGTAATTTTTTTGTGCCTTGATAGACTAGTGGTTTTGTAAGTAGAGGAAAAAAAACTAGATAAATTGTAGCAAATATAGGCAAGCCTTTAAACCAATTCCTTGACACTAATCATAATTTTTGTCGGGCATAAATGAGGTATTTTATAAGAGGATTATTAAAGAACAAAAATAAGAGTCAGCCTTTCTCTTTGTGGTTTGTCTTACGGTGGATATACACAGAGGCGTAGCGACCCCTCCCGGCGCCCGGGGCGAACTTTCAGTTTGCCGCCCCCCCCCCATATATATATATATATATATATATATATATATATATATATATATATATATATATATATATATATATATATATATATATATATATATATATATATATATATATATATATATATATATATATATATATATATATATATATATATATATATATATATATATATATATATATATATATTCGTGTGTGTGTGTGTATGTGTGTGCGACAGTCTAGAAAAAAATTAACAATTACGCTGATTGTCGTTCCCTAAAACTTCACTGGACGCCAATAAAATTCCCGTTAAGATGCATTATCCTTTAAAAATGATGATTAGTAATGTCAGAAAAAAATTAAAATTGTAGCGGTGCTAATTCGTTTAGCACAGTCTTTATATGATTCACGATCGGATTTTGTCTGTGTGGACGATACAACTATTAAGAAGGGTTCGGCGATTCCAAAAAGTTAAGAACCACTGCTTAAGGTGTAGAAGGTGCAAGCTTATTTGGTCTACTTTTAGGCGTATCTTTAGAACAATTTCGATAATTGTAGGCTTATATTACAATTTTAAATTATCAGTTAAGTTGAACAAAGTAATAATCAGTACAATATACTAATTTTCTTCTCTCTTAAAATATTGGCAAAGAGTGTCGCTTTTCACCACCCTCTCCGACAGTCTGCTATTTTACTGATCGGATAGCGATACAAGAATCCGTGAAATTTATTTCTCTTTAATGCAGTGATCCAGGTAAGATGTAATGCAATCAAATAAAAGTATCTGATCTCTCACGAGGAAGTTGAGAGAATCGTAAGAATCGTACAAAGAACAAGTCGCGTTATTACTTATCAAAACTGGGTAGTGAAATCGTACATTAAGTGTTAATACAATTGATTTCTTTTCTAAGTGTTGAAAGAGTTATCTAGTAAGCGATCTAGTACAAATTCTTGCGATTTTTGTTGGTGAAAAAGTGCCCCACCATCTTGCACAAAAATGGTAGAGTGGATTTTAAACGTCGCTAACTCTTTTTTTTTTGTTACACAATCGTAAAATACGCTTTGGTTCAATGTGTTTATTTTCTGAGTGATATCGGTTATTTATTCCTTAATCCGGTGTGAATTTTTCCGATTTTAGTCTTCGAAAAAGCGCCCCCCCCCCCCCCCCCCCCCCCACCTAGGAACGCTAGAAAGCGGTTTTTCCGGTCACTATTTCTTAAGGATATACGTTTTTACAGTTACGCAATCAAGGTAGAAAACAGTTAAATTAGTATGCAAGGGCTCTCATCCGTTAAATTTCTTTACTTTGACTGTTTATAATTCAAAACTGCAGCTTAAAATGAACTTTGAAAAAAAAAAATTCTACCCCTTTTGGCGCCCCCTAGGGTCGGCGCCCGGGGCGGCCGCCCTCCCCGCCCTCCCCTAGCTACGCGTCTGGATATACATAACAATGAAATAGGTTTAATGGTTTAATTTAAAATTTAGTGTGACAGGCTACTTTATATATATATATATATATATATATATATATATATATATATATATATATATATATATATATATATATATATATATATATATATATATATATATATATATATATATATATATATATACGAGAAAAATGGCCCGTTGAGGAAGTATACAACGGGCTCTAGGTTGGTCTATTTTCTCGGTACTTTAATTTATACAAAATATAGTCATAGGCATATCCCTAAACCATGCACCTAATCTCATTCATGACAAAAGTCGCATTTAGAGTTTCTTTCAGGCAAGTCTGCTTGGGAGGAGGGGGCTTCGCCCCCTTCCCCCCCTTCCCCACACACACACACACTCCAAAACATTTCTACCGTCCCATTCAACTAAATATAATTATATACTTTTTCCAGTGTCCGCCCCCTCCCAGAAAATTCTACCCCCGCCCCCGAAAATTTCAAGTACCCCACCCCTCTCCGCGGAGGAAAAAGTCTGAAAGAAACACTGGTCGCATTTGTAGATCATACAAACTAAAGGAAGAATCTGGGCGGGGCTTCGCCCCTACCGGAAGAGATGCGTGAAAAAAGAACTGCACGCTAAACACGTTTTAGATTAGAAAAAGATCTCCCCTTCAGGGAGGAAAAAGTCTGAAAGAAACACTGGTGTCGCGTTTAGCCACTACCCGGAGAATTGCATTAAAGAAATTGCAAGATTTTAGATTAGACACATTAATTAGGCGGTAATTTTATTATAGAGTAGCGATGAAGACATTTCTTTTGAGTTGGGGGGGGGGGGGCTCAGACGTTCTTAAGCGGGGTTGGGGCTTCGCCCCTACCCGAAGAATTGTATGCAAGAAACTCTTCACACAAACCATTTAGATTAGACAAAATTGCCTTTTTATTCAATATTTACTCGAGAATCAATGACGTCATATTACTGTGTGCACTCTCCGGCTTGAGATTATTTTCTACTCTATGCTAAATGTGACGACGTTATATTTCGTTTTTCGAATTTCTATGCATGTTCTTAATTTGCTTGTGTTTTCTCTAGAGCGTTCTCGTCAGATACAAACATACACAGGCAGCGAAACTATTATTATAGATATATATATATATATATATATATATATATATATATATATATATATATATATATATATATGTATATATATATATATATATATATATATATATATATATATATATATATGTATAATATATATATATAATATAATATATATATATATATATATATATATATATATATATATATATATATATATATATATATATATATATATAATAAGTATGGGGGCCCGAAAAAATTGAGAGAGGGGGAGGGGGTTGGGGGCGGTGGGTTAATGAGTTTTGCCTAGGGCCTAAATAATCTTGCGCCGGAACTGGCTGCGACTATGGAAGTAAACAAATTCAAGGACACTTGTCATAATAAAATTCAATTTACATTGTGTCATTTTTTTTTAAAAAAACAAGATTCCCGTTTCAATATTGAAAACATTTTTAAAATATCGTTCAATTTTTTATTCGGGTGCTTATAGATTCATGCTAGCCCCAGTTTATTTGTTGAGGCGTATGTTTGTCCATACTACCTTCGAGGCGAGCCAGGTTAGTTGTTGGTGCGCTAGTTTTTGCACAATACCACCAAAACGCCCAACTAACTTGTGGGGTGCTAGTCAGACGATTCACGGAGCTTTTTGTGACGCGGCCAACGGTGGAGGCCCCTAATGCAGCGAGACTGAAGATTCAAGTAGTACACCTATCACCCGGTGCAGGACACTTATTAAGCGGACTGAAGGTGCTCAGATAGACAATGTGGATCTCGGGACGCTCAACTACACATTTCCGTCAAAAATGCAAGATAATTATTATTTTTTAACAATAAAAAAAAAATGATTATGTTTGGCTGTGGGCTCCCTAAACGGCATCCCTCCCCGCATTGGAGGGTCCGGGCGGCAGTGTGATTCCGCCCCTGGTTAAAACTCAATATGTATCATTTTTAAAATGGTTTTTCATTTTAGATATAAATTTAATTAACGTAAATTACAACAGAAAAAGTTCATTTTTTTTTCAAACATGTTATATATATAGGCCGATATATATATATATATATATATATATATATATATATATATATATATATATATATATATATATATAATATCTATCTATATAAAAAGCAATGTCTGTCTGTCTGTCTGTCTGTTTGTTTGTTTGTTTGTTTGTCCTTTATGCTTTACTACACCTCTCAATACATCGCCGTGAAACTTTGGGAAGTTGTTGAGAATATTCCTGGGGAGGTTTCTGCGAAAAAAAAAATTCAAATTCGCAGGGGTGGCGCCCCGGCAGTGTGCGATTTGTTTTTCTCTATATACGGTATATAAAAATAAAAGTAGATTTTTTATTTTGACACCATTCATCTGATCGCTATCAAACTTTGGTGAGTTCATTAGAACACTTTAAGGAAGGGTTCTGTAAAAAAAATATTTTTAATTTCACAAAGGCGGCGCCACGGGAGGGTTCGACTCTATATACCGTATGTAAAAAAAAAAAAAAAGTGAATTGCCGTGACACCGTTCACACGATCGCCATGAAACTTTGGGAAGATGTTGAAAATATTCCTGGAAAGGTTTCTGGGCTAAAAACATTTTCAAATTCGCAGGGGTGGCGCCCCGGTAGGGCGCGATTTTTTTTTTTCTCTATATACGGTTTATAAAAATAAAATTCTATTTCGGATTCATACCGTTCAATCGTGTACTATGAAACTTTGGGGAGATGATTAGATCACTCAATGGTAGGGTTCTGCAAAAAAAAAATATTTTTAATATTGCAAGGGGGGAGCGATTTTTTTCTCTATACACGGTATATAAAAATAAAACTCGGATGCGGTTCATCGGAGTGCCATAAACCTTTAGAGAGTAGATGAGAATACTCCCGAGAATATTTCTGCGAAAAAGAAAACTAAAGTTTGTTATGGGCGGCGCCATGTAGGGTACAATTTTCGCCAATACACGGTTTGGCGCCCAGAGTTTTTGAGCGACTATGTTTGCACTTGACATCCGTTGATCGAGCGTCCTGCATAGCGAGTAAGGGGTATTACTATATTCAGTGGTAAAACTACAACAGGCTTCTAAAAATAACTTTGTAACGCGAGGAAATCCTGTACAGTTTCATCACCTTGCGAAAGATGAAAAAATAACTTTTTGAATATGAGGAGTCTACTGTAGAGTTTCTTCACTTTGTGAATGATGCAATAAGCATCTATTATTAGACGATGCAGTCAGATATTGAAATCGAGCTTCTAATAATAGACCATTAGTAACGCTAGCATATTGCATCAGTCACACTGATGTTTAAAACATGTCAAATAATTTTTTTACGTGTTAAAGAAAAAAATCCTTTTCATTTGTGTCACTTTAGCGAATGACGAAATCTGCATCATTGTTTACAGGATGCTATTGGCACGCTGGGTTATCTTATGAGCACAATGGCGTCTGTTAGTTTTAATGAGACAGGGACCGTACGCTTAGCCTATGCGGTAGTGTAATCGGGGGTGGGGGGGGTGGGGGGCTCCTGAGAGCGCCCCTCTACGTCCCTGACACATGGGTGGTCACCGAAGTGTGTTCTACCTCATTATTTTGCTGAGTGATTAGTGTACACTCAAGGATTTCATGCGGTAGTGTAGGAAAACTCGTGTCCCGATAATTATTATCCAAGCGCAGGTATTGTTTACATTTAAATAACACAGTTTTAGAAAAGAAGGACACGCGTCTAAGAACATATAATTGGTAATGCATTGGTGATAACCTTCTAATATATTTTGTCAGAATTTCTTATATCCCCGCGGCAACGCGCAAGTGGCGGGTACGCTAGTATATATATATATGTACATATATATATATATATATATATATATATATATATATATATATATATATATATATATATATATATATATATATGTGTGTGTGTGTGTACAAGCTGTATGTCATTGCTTCGCTATGATGTAAAATAGATTGAAAGTACTCTGAAGAAATAAGAAAAAAACACACAATGTTGGCCGACAAAATAAAACAAAAAAAATTAAAAAAAAAAGATACACACAATGAACGCAACACAATCTTTTTGTAATCCTTGTAAAACACAATTTGACATGATGATTCCTAGAAAATTAACACAAATGAACTAGGGAAAATAATCACTCTCTAATATAAATATGTATATTTCTACAAATTTAATGGTAAATGTCAAAACATATCACTAATTAATTTAGTGTCTAGTAAAAAAAACACTTTACTTTATTCGTTTTTACAAAAATATTTTGTCTACAATCAGAATTAAATATATTGCCATCATAAATGCTAAAATCTTACAGCATAATGTAAGTTTTTAAAATTAGTGTTGGTATAAAAGCACGCTTTTCGATTAAATATCTAAATACTACTAAAACTCAAGTTTGTTTACATGTTTGAATGTTATTTTTGTTTGTTTGTCTGATAGTTATTGGAGAGCTGTAAAATAGTATGTAGATAGAGAACAATTTTTGTTTTCAGACAGACTGTTAATCTCAAATTTATTTAAAGACGTTAATTAATTTATTAAATTATTTATTGGTAGATTAACCACATTAATTTTAAAAGTTTAGAAACACGACTTTACTTTGAGTGATAGTGACGTAAAATGATTTGTTTACTTTTTAGTACAATTAATGGCGGCTCCAATACACGATTTCGTATCTTATTCAGAGATCGTTATAAAGCTAATTTTCTGTCGGCTATAACTTTAACAACACGTCCGTTGATAGACTGTAAATCACACATTTTTTTTAAAGACGTTAATAAATTGGTTATTTTGTAATGATAAGTGACAGACGTGATGTCATTTATGGATGACCCTCGAAACCCACAGTTATCTAACTAGATAACGGGTATCTAGTTAGATTTTTAAAATCCGGAAGTAGAATGTATACCGCATCAAAAAATTATACAGAACTATAAATTAGATAGAATACTTATATATATGAAATTGTGACCTACTTGTGACCCACCAAACCCTAAAAACCATGCTAAGAACATTCGCTAAAAGTAACACCCAATGGGATGAGACTGTTCCTTGGATTATTTTCGCCGCGAGGGACTGTGTCCAGGAAGCTCTAGGTTACTCTCCTTTTCAGCTTGTGTTTGGACATTCTGTCCGTGGTCCCCTGAAGCTGATCCACGAACGGTGGACAGGTACCAGTGATCATCCAGTGGAAAACTTTGACGATTTTCACGTTCGACAAAAGCCGTGTGCGAGATGGCTCACAAGAACTTAAGAAAGGCCCAAGTGAGAATGAAAGGACTGTATGATAAGAGTTCTCGTAAACGAACATTCAATCCAGGCGAGAAAGTTCTTGTGCTAGTGCCTAATCTGAACAATGCGTTATCCTTAAGATATTGTGGACCCTTTACTGTGCATTCAAAATTAAGTGATTTGAACTATGTTGTCAATACGCCAGACCGAAGAAAGAAACAGACAGTGTATCATGTTAACTCACTGAAAAAGTATTATGATAATTGTAACAATTTTCATTCCACAGCTAAAATTACTTTACCTGTATGTTCAAATGTTTCTGATGATGTGATACATGACAAATTGAAACCCCCAAAATTGGTAAATTCTTCCTTTTTAGATCATTTAAATGACCACCTTATGCATTTGTCCACAGAGAGAAAGCCATAAATTGTCTTAGTTATTTGAGACATTTCCCTCTATTTTTGGGGATGTACCCAAAGAAGCGAAGGTACCACCTCATGATGTAGACGTAGGTGATGCAATACCCATCAAACAACACCCCTATAGAGTTAACCCGGAAAAAGCTGCTTTGACAAAAGATGAAATTGATTATATGCTCAGGAATGATATCATTGAACCCAGTTTCAGCAACTGGAGTTCCTCATGTCTTCTAGTCCCGAAAGACGGTGGATCTTTCAGGTTTGTGACCGACTTTAGGAAGGTAAATGCGCTCACCAAAGCTGATTCCTATCCATTACCTCGAATAGAAGACGTTATTGATAAAGTTGGTCAAGCTAAGATAATTTCCAAAATTGATTTACTTTCAGGATACTGGCAAATCCCCTTATCTGACCGTGCAAAAGAAATATCTGCTTTTGTAACCCCTAATGGTTTTTATAGATACAAACGTATGCCCTTTGGTATGCGAAATGCTGGTCAAACTTTCCAGAGGGTAATTAACTCTGTCATTGCTGACATAGACCAATGTGAGGCCTACATAGATGATATAGTTGTATTTTCTAATACTTTTGAAGAACATATTGTTCAGTTGACTAACCTTTTTAGAAAATTGTCTGAAGTTAATTTTACTGTAAACCTGCATAAAAGTGATTTCTGTAAAGGTTCAATTACCTATTTGGGTTATCAAGTGGGAACGAACCAAGTTAGGCCCATTGAAGCTAAAGTAGATGCTATTGTAAAGTTGCCTCCTCCCAAAAATTGTAAAGAAATCAAAAAGTTCCTTGGGATGGCTGGTTACTATAGGCGGTTCTGTCAAAACTTTTCAGCTGTTGCTGAACCTCTTACTGCATTATTGAAAAAGGGTGTTGAGTTTGAATGGTCAAATAAATGTCATGAAGCTTTTTTAACCATTAAGTCATTTTTATCTAATGCTCCTGTTATGGCTGCACCAGATTTCAGCAAGCCCTTTAAACTTGCCATTGATGCTAGCAACTTAGCCATTGGCTCAGTCTTATTTCAAGAAGACAACATGGGGATTGACCATCCAATTGCTTTTTTTTTTCCAGGAAGTTAAATGAGAACCAAAAGAATTACTCTACTATTGAAAAAGAAGCTTTAGCTTTGGTTTTGTCCTTACAACATTTTGAAGTCTATGTCACTTCTTCAACCAATCCAGTCAGGGTGTTTTCTGACCATGATCCCCTGAAATTTACCTCTAAGTTAGGACAGAAGAATCAAAGAATATTGAGATGGTGTTTATATTTCCAAAATTTTAATCTGGAAATTTTCCACATTAAGGGTATTGATAATTTTGTAGCTGATTGTTTGTCAAGGATGTAAAATCTTATTACACACATTGATCATGTGACATGTTTTGTGGTTCATTAGGACCATACACAAAAGTTTTGTTTAGGTGACACTCACATGAAAGTGAGTGGTATGAGTTTTGAATTTTTTTCAAAGAGACAATCATTTTGCATATTTTGTTTATTTTCAGGAGAACCTTAATTAAAGGTGGTTTTTGATTATATGTAATCTTCAATGATAATATGTCTCATATGACTCAGTTGATATTGTAGCTAGTCATTGAAATAAAGGTTTTACCCTGTCGGGTTTACCACTTTTAATATCCACATGGAAATATTGTAATACCCCTTTCTGAGGGATTTTGATGTATAATTATTTTTTGAAAGGGTTACTCCCCTTTCACACATTGTAAAAGTTTGAGTTACTTCCCTTTTGTTTCCAGGGATATTTTCATCTAGTATTAAGATTTTGATTGGCTACATTTGTAAAACATTTTTTTTATTTCATTGCCAGATTGGTTCCCTATGTATGTTTTTTGTGGAACCTATCTGTCACTTCCAAAAAGGGAGGGGATGTGACCTACTTAGGTCCAGTAATGTTTTATTTTGACATTGTCATAATACCATATATGGTTGATGGTGCAACAACCGGGTTTTTCCCACTGTCTTACTAAGAGTGTGTAAGACGCAGAAATTTTCCATCAAGATCTGATTGATTGATTCAGATCAGATGACCACCCCAACCAATGGCCACATGAGTTGAGGATAATCTCCCCTGTCGCCTAAGTCTATAACTAGATCGCCCACAGGCGACACGAGGCAGTCCATTCTGACCGGCAGTCCACCTTGATCAAGCAGTCCATCTTGACCAGGCCGTCCATTTTGTCCGGCAATAGATTCTGACCATTTGAACGTGAGAGAGCTTAAGTCCTGAGTGTGCTATGCATTCTTAAGTTGTTTAAGTATTCTAGTATTATATTACTTGAGGCCAAGTGATTCTTGATGCTATAGCAGTGTTGTGTGACCTGTGGCTATTTTTATAAAGTGTTAGAATCTGTCATAGTATTTTTTCTTACGCCTTGTAAGTTGGGTTTTGTTATTTTCTAAACTAAATATTTTATCTTGTTTAACCTTGTGTTCTGCCACAACTGTGTCCACTTATTAAAGGTTGTATGCAGATTGGATGAGTTGTTAACTTCAATAGTTTCACTAGTTTTCCCTAGACATCGAAATCGAGCCCTAGTGTGTTGTTGAGTTAGTGTTCATTCATTTAGGCTTTGCATATGACCCCAAGAAAGAATCCGGGGGCGTTCACCATCTATCTGGCTGGTAGATAGGTGTCCGTTACAAAATTTAATTAATGAAACGGTACTCAAGCTATCATATTTATAAACATGCTTACACGCAGACACACAGACACGGACAAAATCGCAAAACCAAATTTTTCCTTTTAGGAATGATATAAAACGTGATATTTGTCAAAATCTCTATTATCATTTTAGCATGAATGCAATGCATCCTTTATTTTCAGTCTATGGTAAAGAAGGGAAGTGAAACTGTCAAAATAGCTGTGAATTACAATACTTCCTGTGTACTTTTTTATACGAGTAAGTAGAAACAACATCACATTTTTACACCTCAGTATTTCATCATATACAAAGAATAGGAGTCCTATGTTAATCGGGAAAAATTCTAAATCCAGATTTATCAAAACTTAAGACAGCCTACCGTTTCAAATATGTTGATATGTTGTCTGTCTCTATCTGTCTGTCTGTCTGTCTGTCTGTCTGTCTGTCTGTCTGTCTGTCTGTCTGTCTGTCTGTCTGTCTGTCTGTCTGTCTGTATGTCTGTCTGTCTGTCTGTCTGTCTGTCTGTCTGTCTGTCTGTCTGTCTGTCTGTCTGTCTGTCTGTCTGTCTGTCTGTCTGTCTGTCTGTCTGTCTGTCTGTCTCTCTGCCTGCCTGCCTGCCTGTCTGTCTGTCTGTCTGTCTGTCTGTCTGTCTGTCTGTCTGCCTGTCTGTCTGTCTGTCTGTCTGTCTGTCTGTCTGTCTGTCTGTCTGTCTGTCTGTCTGTCTGTCTGTCTGTCTGTCTGTCTGTCTGTCTGTCTGTCTGTCTGTCTGTCTGTCTGACATATTACAGCTTTATCTTTTTTCTGCTATTGTACAACTGGAATGTTGAGTGAGGCTGGTATTTTGAGAGAGGTTGGTCTGTTTAGAGAGGCTGGTGTGTTGAGAAATGCTGGTGTCTTGGAGGGTAAGACTAGTTTGTTGAGAGATGCTGGTAGTTTGGTCAGTTAAGAGAGGCTGGTCTGTTGTATAGTATAGCTGGTATATTGAGAGAGGCTGGTCTCTTGAATGATACGACTGGTATGTTGAGAGAGGCTGTTATGTTGAGAGATGCTGGTATCTTGAAAGAATAAAACTGATTTGTGTAGGTAAGTCAGATTGGAATATTTTTTGACTAATAAAATTATTTTAACCATTTTGTTACTTGAAAGCATGAGATTGCTAGTTTGAGATTAAAAGTGTACTGACAAATAGCGATATTTGTTTTGCGTTTGAGATTTTTAGCGCAAGAAATAATAAGCGGTTTGTTCAAAAAATGTACCTCTATAATTATTATACAGATTTCTATAATATTTTCATGTATTATGGGGAATCATACTGGCTTTTGAAAAAAAAAAAATTAAAATTAATTTAAAAAAAAAACTGTAAAAAAAAAAAATTAAAAAAATAAAAAATAAATGTAAAAAAATAAAATTAATTTTTTGAGATAGACGGTTTGTGACCGAGGCCATCGATATGTGTGTAGTTGTGTGTACGGCGTTGTGTGTGTGGTTGTCCTTGTGCCCTAATTAAAATAACATATCTATAAAGATATTTCTAGTAAAAATAATTAGTTAATACTTTTTTTTACTGACACATAACACATTAAATAATACTTACAATTTCAATTCTATATCAATATCGAGGTAATGCTAATTACAAACTGTAAATAAGAAAGCTAAGTGTGTGAATCTTTGTCGTCTTGACAACTTTGTTACCTAAACATCAGTTCATTTCGGGATTTCCCGTGAAGCCATTTCAGTTTCAAATATAGTCTAGAGTATAGAGGAACCAAATAGAGAATTTACAGCCATCAATCCTACAACTAAAAGTACTGAGGTCAAATTAACGTAGGTAAACGATACATAAGTTGTTCCTATTTAATTAAGGTTAACAAGATTGATTATTTGGAGTTTATTTGATCATTTAATCGAAATTTCCGTTGACCCGAAGTAGTAATTTACGCTATTTCCGATTTCTTAAAAATACGCATGTGATTTTATAAAGCACTAATAATATTCCGCACTATTATGCACATATTATTTGAATATTTGGCGTTCACTTGGTGTGCAATTTTTTTTCTACTAAATTCTATTCTATTTTTAAAAGTTTAAGTAATTAAAAATGGATTACAATCCATAACAGAATAAATCAACACATGCATAAAAAACTAAAGGTTGGGTGTGGCGATTTGTGCCCTTGTGGCAAGGCCCCGGAAAATACGGAGCACGTCCTTCAGGAATGTTCTTTGTATAGCCAGGCACGAGTCACACACCGGCCCCTGCTCACCCCACTCAGGGAAAAATTATATGGGGAACCTGCTGATCTGGAGACCAGTAGCGTAGCGAGGGGGGGTTACATATGTCCCCGGGCGCCGACCTTAGGGGGCGCCAAAATGGGTTGGGAAAATAAATTGAAAGGTTGAGGGGGGTGCAAATCGAAAGTTTGAGGGGGGGTGCAAATGGAAATCTCGAGGGGGGGGGGGGTGCAAATCGAAAGTTTGAGGGGGGGGGGTGCAAATGGAAATCTCGAGGGGGGGGGGGTGCTAATCGAAAGTTTGAGGGGGGGGTGCAAATCAAAATCTCGAGGTGGGGTGCAAATAGAAAAGTTTTTCCCCGGGCGCCGGGAAGGGTCGCTACGCCTCTGCTGGAGACCATAGTCCGGTTTGTTCACGAAGTTGGACTTATTGTCTAAATCCTCCACCATATTCTCAATTTAGAACGAAGAAGAAGAAGATTAAAATCATGTCCATATGATTTGCATGAAAATGAAAAATTAACGAATTTAGATGACATGTATCTAACTTATTCCGACGCAGTAGGCCATGGAAGCCTGATCATAGCGAAAGCGTAATATTAACTTATGTAAGAGATGTCTGTAAAAAGGATGTTTAGCTTTATGTAATTCATATAGTTTCTCCAATGTGTTCGTAAACCATCACAATATGTTTTAAATGTGTGAACAGAAGTAAAGTAAATAAAGGAGAGTTTTTGACCTCGACATAATATAAATGCTGTGTGTGGTAAGCTCTTTGCCCAGTCGCCTTTACTTTCTCTACCATGAGTTAGGTAGCCATCAGAGCTGGCCGGGATGAGGAACCAGAATTCGAACTCGAGACTTTCGGGTAAGCAGCCTAGCGCTCTACCTCTTTGGCCACGAAGTCCCAAAATTTGTCATTATGTCACTTATAAAGTTTGTTTTGTACACGTAACTTTTTTGAGTGTCATCAAATAATAAATAAAAGTGTAAATATTATGTCAAAGTTGTGTTGATTACATTCATGTTAAATACTTTTAAATTCATTTTATGTTATCTGTTATGAAAATAAAAGTTGTTTTCTCTTAATCCTTATAAGACTGGTTCCCAAACTGTGGATCGTCGGGGTGATCGCTTTTTGAGAAATCGAAAATAGCTTAAATTACTACTTCCACTCAACAGAAATTACTAAACATTTGACTGAAGGCAGTGAATTAGATATTTTACTTACACGTGAGATTTCGTTTATCTATCTGAAATAGTACTCAAGTTTCCGGTAATTGGAAATTACTGAAAAGTTTGATGCGGATCTACAACTTTGATATAATACTTATTTATGAAATTTCATCAACCTAGCTGTAACGGTGCTTATGTTATCGTGTTTACAGACACACACACACACACACATACACACACAGAGAAATACGGACAAGATTGCAAAAGTATGTTTTTCCGACTCAGGTTGAAGTAAAACGTCGAGATTTGCAATATTTACTCTTTACTTCGTATACGAGAAAGTAAAAAAAATGATGTTATATGTAAAAACATACTCGAGTGTAGCCGTGTTTAATCTCGAAAAACAACTTCTTATATATCAGTTTCATATTTAACACACACAAACATTGTATTTTTATTTTTATCACATTAAACGTACATAAATTATATATTACACATAAAGTTCTAATACAGAGAAGTAAAAATGTACATAAAAATACAGTTATATGTTTATTTAAATCAAATAGAACAATAATTGGTGATCACATTAAATTATATGAATGTGTATAATGTTAACTAAACAAATAACATATAAACCATTTAAGTAGGTGTATACATGTAGTCTTCACACATAGTACGTTGATTGCGTGTATTTAACATGTTGGTTACATATTTTATTTTTGAGAATTTACCATCCACCATGTTTTGTGTTGTACTTCTATAAACTAACGATAGTAAAACTACTGTAGCCGGATAAAGCTGCGTCTTGATCTGCTTCCACCACTTTAAAGTAAAGTTCTTGACCTTTCTTCATGTCAACAACCACTGACCCAGCAGCGCTAGTGTCGACACATTTCACTTCTACAGACATACACCACACGCCTCCAGCCCACACAGCAACTATAATCTGTTTGTATTCATATTCATGTAGAGTGACACAGACAAGATATAAACCATCATGTGGTGATACAAATGTTCCTGTTGTTCGATTAAAATGTTGACCGCCATATTCATGTACTTCACTAAATGTTGAAATAGTTGATCCAGCACTGACATGTGTGGCATCAGCAAGCTCCACATAACAAGCATATCTGTTACATACACGTGACTCTGTTGATTAGAAAACATGCGTTCGATGTACATGTTCAATTTTACGAATGCTCTGACTATTTGATCCATAATATTTGTAAATTGTCGTTTCTTTAGCTTATGTTATCATCTCATTATATGTGTTTTGTATGAAGTTTATAATGTAAGTAAAATTGACAAACCCAAATCAAACAATTAATTTTCAAATAATAAACTATGTAAATAATCTATAATGTTTACATAACTTTGTGAAAGACCATACATTGAAACACTACACCACTAAATTAGTACGGTCCTTAGTTTGTGTGGTGTTAGGTTATCGTTTCCTACGTATTGACACTACCAGTTTAGTAGGTCAATTAAAACCTCACAAAACGTACAACACATGTTATATACGATATGCTAAAACCGGGTCTACGACAAATTCCTGAAATACACTTGCCCAAATGCCGTTTGCCCCAAGGCCGATTTCCCGAACGGACACTTTCCCAAATGCGACAAATATCCGAATGGGCATTTGTTAATATCAAATAGACATTCTTAATCAATTCAAGTTTGACATTTTGATAACACAATTCTGGGCATAAAAAACAAATTTGTTTATAATACACAAAATGAGAATCATTTTAAAAACCTCAGATAAGCGAAAATTATATTTTCGTCTTGTTTTATAGATAGCAAAAGATGTAGGCCCTACACTTTTTATAATATAGCAAATACTAATTAATTCATAATGCCTGCTTGCAGATATTAAATAGTATTTTGTTCCCTTTCAATTTGGTTAGACATTTATTTAATTATCAACATTTCAAATTTAAATTTATTAAAAATGACTTTTGGTAATCAGTAATGTTCACATTTTTCGGGCGAACGGCTTTCGGGCAAATGGCTTTTGGGCATTGTCGCATTCGGGCAAGTGTCTTTTGGGAAATCGTCCGGCTCTCATTATAATCATGCAGTCCGTATGTGTTCACATTATAGTTTAAATATATATGGCTTATCTATCGAAACAAAAATTACTAGAACTAAAGTTGTTCTGTTGTAGGCCTACTTAATAATGACCGATCACAAGATTTGCACAGTCAGCATTTTGTAATGTTCATTTCAGTTTACAGCAAATTAATTAGATACTAAGATGTTAAAAATGTATAATTATCAATGTTTTCAGGTTATAACTTTCTTTTTTATATTTCAGATCTGGCTCGTATGTGAAAACTTCTTAATATAAAGGGATGACGTGACGTTAATTGAAATTAGTTAATTTTAAACTGCAGCTCTGTATATGTCTTACTGTACTAGGGTAGACCGATGTACGTCCGTGTAATAGAAATGCAGAGAGTAAGAGATTTAGAGAGAGCGTGAGAGTGGGCGGTAAACAAACGTATAAAACATTTTACCGATTGGTTATCATTGAGAATTATTTGATATCTTTTACTATTCCTACATTTAAACGAGGAAATCAATAGATAAACTTGTCATAAAATCACTATTGTTATATTAATAAGTTTTAAAAACTTTTTTTTTACAAAGCAAACTTACCTATCAGATGAAAATCGTTAGACAACTTTGAAATAGTATTTTCAAGTTCACCCAGCTAAATTAAAATAAAGTGTAAAGGGAATAAATGAAACAATCACATATCTACTGACTCACTAGCTTCAATAGATAATGGTAACTTTTAAGAAAAGGAAATGATTTATTGTATATTCTTATTTAATTAATAAACTATTTATTAGTGAATTCCCAAAAATTATGGACATTACTGGAGTAATTTAGGATTTATCAATGTTGCAAATGATTTTTTATACAGTATTACAAACATACCTTATTTAATTTTTCTTCCCTAGTTTCAAAGTTCTTGTTAAAGATTTGAATCAGTTTGTCAATGGGCATCAATCTTTGTTGTAGGAGTTTATACATTACATTGTGCTAAATTGAAGATTTATATATTTAACTATTTTTGTTGCATATTAAAACTCACATACAATTAGCATTTATATAAAAGTTATGATTATAGGTTAAATTAGTCAACTGCCCCTTTTAACAATTTGAAGTAAATTGAATTGCAAGTAAGAATAGAACTGTGTACAAAAAATACAGCAATTTTAAAATTTACCTTTGATTGTAACTTTTCAAATTGGGTTGATGTTTTGTCCAAGATTTTATTATTTTCATCTTGTAAAGAAACAATCAAATCAGATTGGCTTTTAATTCCTTCTTTCATACTGTCCCTTATATCTTGCATGTTTTTGTTTATTTCGCGCACTTTGTTTTCATATTCTTTCATATCTAGAGACAGTTTCTCTAGTGTTTTGTTTGACTTGGATTCTTTTTTTTTTAAACTTTCAATTTCTTTGTTCAGCTCCTTTACTTTGTTATCTTGTTCACTCATTTGTTTTCTGAGGTTTTTAAAATTCTGCTTTTGTTTTTTAGTCAGTTGTTCAATGTTTACCCCCATGTCACTCTGTTCTGTTACAAAGTTATCTCTCCATTGTTTTATTTCTGATATGTCATCTGTAGACTTGTGTTGTGTGTCCTGTAGTGAAGATAGTGTTGTTTCAATATAGGAGAGTCTTCGCTCTAGGTCAGGATGTTCTTCAACTGAAAATAGTCGCACATATACAATTTATGATTTTAAAGGAATTAAATGTTGAAAAATAGGATCTTTGAAAAAGAAAACACAACAAAATTAATTTTTTTTTTAATTTAAACAGTATCAAACCGTACAAGCTTTAACATTGTATACGGCTTACAATGCAGCTACTTAACTCGTTATACCAAACAAAACTAAGACATACCCGCTGTATGTTGAACTTGTGTCTTGAGTTGTCTTGTTGATTCTCCTGTTAGAAATGTTGCTGTTGTCTGTGTGTCAGGCTGTGGTAAAGATGGCGTTGGTTTGTTGACATCCTTGTTGTCTTCATCTGGTGGATTAGAGTTTAGAATTTTATATTAGTTACAGTTTAAGGGATAATGTTTAATTGTACATACAATTTTTTAATTTTTACAATAATTTTTTTTCAAATTTAGGAACTAATAGTAATTTATTTTAAATTGAAATAAGAAGTGAATACCGAATTATAAATTGAAAGTGTAACATTAATTTTTATCCAAATCGTTTAAAGAAAAATCATATAACATGCTATTAAGTTATTGCTATCTAACTGTCTTTATGAATAAATAAAGTATAACAGTTGATTTTAAATTCTACATGTTAATCATATTTTAAGTTATAAATGTTAATTATGTGTTAGTTTGTTCCTATATGTCAATCTCTAAGAAAATAAAACGTAGTGTAATAGTGGATCCAGAGTGAAAATAAATCCCTTAACAATGGTGTGTCCCATTTGTTTTAGTTAAATTGTAAGAGAGATTCTTTGCATTTTTCTCAAACAAAACTTTTAGGCTAAATGACAGCAGGCTTAGATATTTTAAATTATAAAGTGAATTAAAAAAACTGACCTGAAATATGTGACGTCACATCCAACAAGGCCGTGGCTGCTGTGTCCAGTTCTTGTGATAGCTCGATGTAGCTGACAGATGATTGGTCAGTTTTTTCTTCTAGCCACGCCTTACTTTTTGTAACAACCTGGTGATCACAAACGTAAACATTATTTTAACTGGCGAGGTTTTGTATGGCTGTTTTATGAGAAAATGTCAAACGTAAAACACTTTCTACCGTCTAAATGTTACTTTGTTGGTTTTCAAATATTAACAAGTATATTAAGTTTAAATTTCTCTTTATATATATATATATATATATATATATATATATATATATATATATATATATATATATATATATATATATATATATATATATATATATATATATATATATATATATATATATATAATTAGCTTTATTTTACTTTTGGTAAATGTGTTCTGAGAATTTTTTTAAAAAATAGTGTTATAACAGAAGAGCGTTATAAAATTACCAGTTGATTTAAAATGTTTTTAATGTTTTTATCTTACATTTTTCATAAGTTCAATGGTAGTTTCCAGAACTTGTATCTTTTCTTCCAAATATTTTATCTGTTTAGTAACAACCTTCACCTGAATTCGTGTAGGCATCTGGTTTAAAAAATCTTCACTTATTACATTGTTTTGCTAGTCTCATAAGTCAATGTGATAGATAACAGAGGACAGAGACTTTTGGTTTAATGCCAATCCTTAGTCTCTTTTGCTTTGGACGGACTTGTTGCAAGAATTCATATTTCATTGAACATAATTACAAAGGTAAAATAAGAGTAGCATGATGCATAATCGTGTTACGGTCGTTGATGCAGAGAGACAAGTGCAAATATCTGTAGATCTGAAGACACGTGCACTAGCACCTGTGCAAATATTTATGTACACCCTTCTCTCCCCTCCACCTACCGTATGATGGCTACAACACAGCAAAAATATATCAAGGTGTGACCCCAGAGTTGCAAGATATAGGTAGAAATAATTTTCTTTGCAGTTTATAACTAAACGAGTTGACCAACGACGTAGCATACGCCGCTATCGACAGTACACCACCCCCTGCCTCCCACCTAAACCCACCCCGCCCAGTGAAAGCAGCCCCTTAGTTTTAAATCGTTTAATGCTAAATTATCTGCCCCTAATAGCCGTCACTAACCTGGCTCTACGATTGTAAACATTCGGAGTGTACTAGAGCTTACCAGAAAGGTGGAGATGGAGGTGGTGGCTAAGCTGTGTGGTGTTGTCTATGGTCCCCATGAAGAGAATTATATATATAGATATAATGATTTAAATACACATCTACATAGAAAAAATGTAAAGTAATTTGTTTGGTTATTTTTTAAGATTTTATCGGATCATTTTTCTTTATGGATACTTTTATTGAGGGGAGGGGCGTTGTCCAGAATTTTTTCGCGAGTATTTGTAAGCAGATAGGACTGGTGTCGAAGTAGATACTTGAAGTGATGATATTTTAAACGTGTTAACAATGTAAACAACTACCTCAGTTTGGTTACTGCCTGTGTTTGAAAACATAAAATACATAACACTTTAACAACGTATCGAAACTTGTCAAATGTTGTCTAATTGGCTTAAACTGAAATGAAATTACAAACCATAATAAAATGACAATAATCACACCGATAGTTTTACAACACTTTCTCACACGAATTATATTTTTAAAGCATTCATTGCAGCTGTTACCCTCTCTACGAAACGCTTTTTTATTTTTTTCATTAAATAATTATCTTTTAAAGCTGTTAAACTATAAAAATAATTGTTTTGTATTTATATGCTACCTCATTAAAACTAGAACGGCGAAACTGAAAGTTCTTAACGGAAAAATCCGCTACTATAAATATGTCATCCACCAGGTTATAAAGATGGCGACAACACAAGACACGTACTAGAGCTGCTGTCTTGTCTTCAACTAAAACATTTAATTTAGGTAACACACAAAGATTAAACACACTACCTTATTATATAATTATCTGTAGTGAGTGTCATTTTAATGTTTTTATACTATCTCAAACGAAATAGAAATTAACGTACATTTTAAAATTATATAAAAAAAATATTACGCTTCATAAACATATTATTTATATTTTTAATAAATAAAACATACACTTTATTACATTTTTCTTTGTTTATTGTTATCAGTAATGTATACATATTTATTTAATGGTATGTAAATTATATGTTTACACTTACTTCAAAGATAACTGCAGGAAATTTTACATCTAAAATCGTTCTGCAAACATTCGACAACTGCTACGCTGGTCATGAAACCGAAATAACTGAACGGGAAATCCCGGTATTATCTAAAGAGTTGACGTCACGTTCCAAGGGACAGAACTGTCGCTGTTCACATTTATCTCGCTAGAACTCTTTAACTCACAATATAGAGGAGTGGAACTATCATAACGAAATACGGGGGGGGGGGGGGGGGCATATTCCAACCGAAAACAACAAATATATTTTGTACATCTTTTTTTAACATATCTACTACAGCAGTGGTTGTTCTTCAGTATGTAGCACATACTGTCGCATAGAGAAAAATCTAGATTAGCTATTAATTAGCTACTAAGTTTAGCAAAACTTCAAACCACTTCCATAACTTATCACTCCGCTTTAAAAAGTATAATAGGGGTGTCAAAAGTTATGTGTCTAGTTTTGTACTAAACAAATAGCTATTTCTTTAATCAATACCATTTAAATAAGAAACAATAAAGACTGAAAAAGACAGGAAAATGGTATTTGTTTTACATCTTTTAGTTACTAAAGCTTTTATTAGAGAAAGCAAAGTAATTTTATATTTTAATTTTTTTTGAAAACGGCCGGGTGAAAAAAGGTCTTCTTGCCTACCGCTGTTAACCTTATTGTGAACCCAATATGTGATGTTTTATTGTAAACCCCAACAGTTGATGTTTTATTGTGAACCCCGCATGTTGATGTTTTATTACGACTGTAAGCAGATCAGACATTAGGGAATGTTCTGGTAGATGCTAACTATAGTTGTTCATTCCACAAGTAGAGGCTGACTTCACCTAGGAAAATAAAGCATACAAAATATAGACATTATTTCCAACAATTATTTAAACTTCACCTTGCGTGTCCCATTTTATGATTAATTACATTAAGATATTCTGTCAGTAATTCGCTGAAATAAGAAAACTTATTTTAATTATATCACTTTGTATTTATGCACTACCCTGCTCACCAACATTAAATCAGATCCGTCCTATAAACACCAACCTAGTGACCATCATACACATTAATCTTGTTGAGTTTTTTCCTACCTACACTGTTAAATGTGAAACAGAGACATTTTTTAAAGTCGCATCTTTACATATAACGTGTTAAGACAACTCTGATTAGCTATAATAGTTCTTGGTGTTAATTTATTGTGCTGGATACAACTAACTAAGCTATTTTTAGCTTATTTTGTCTTGGTTATCACAAAAACTAATTATTGCTAAAATACAGTATATCCTACACATTGTCTATGTAAATGCAAATGGACTGGTTGGTTCATCTATATGTTTTGATATTAACATATCTAATTATAAAGAGTATATTCCAACAACACAGTTATCATTAAAATAAATTAGTTTATATTTTCATACAGATGGCCGTATCGATTCCTATAAAGGAGCAATTAGCTCAACTGTTGAATAATCTGGAGGAGATGAATAGTTTGTTGAAAAATAATTTAAGTGACTTTGATCAGCAGGTAAGCACATCGCATATAGCGATGTATTCACATGACTTTAACTTATCTAGAATATTATTAAGCTGCTTAAGAAATACAAACGCCAAAGCTTTTTACTTGGAGCTATTTATTGATGCAAATAATTTGCTAATGAGTGATATGAAATTTCATTTTCCATCCACATTCCTTTTGTAAATAGATTTATACATGGTAGTAGAATTACTTAAAACACCCAATACAACAATAATTAGTATTTCGTCTTTCCATTTTTTTTGCTTTTAAATTTATTAGCACCTAAATGTTTAAATATTCCAATCATCGTGTATGTTAAGTCATGTCTGGTACCTAAATGTTTAAATATTCCGAGCCTCCTCTATGGTATGTCATGTCTAGCATCTCAATGTTTTAATATTTCAATCCTCGTCTATGTTATGTCATGTCTAGCATCTCAATGTTTAAATATTTCAATCCTCGTCTATGTTATGTCATGTCTAGCATCTCAATGTTTAAATATTTCAATCCTCGTCTATGTTATGTCATGTCTAGCATCTCAATGTTTAAATATTTCAATCCTCGTCTATGTTATGTCATGTCTAGCATCTCAATGTTTAAATATTTCAATCCTCGTCTATGTTATGTCATGTCTAGCATCTCAATGTTTAAATATTTCAATCCATTTCTCTGTTATCCTATGACCAGGTAAAACAAGCAACACTTGAATGGTTGGACAATCCCCCAGATGCGAAAATAGATTTTAAAGAAGTGGTTGCTATGGTAACAACAGTAAATACTGCCCTACTTGAACTTAAACAAACGATTTCTGGTAATATTATAACACTTAGTAGAGGTTTACATTTTATTTTTAAATATTTCGTTGGATTATTAATTTATAACGATAATATTCGACATATGTCAAATAAAAAGATACATCACTAAACTTTATATATTATACATATTTTTTTTCCATAGACTACGTCGTGCATTTAAAATTATTTATCCTATGTATTGTAATAACATCTTAATTTGTAAAATTATTGTATGTTTTCTATAATTCAAAATATACTCATTGGAAAGAAAACGTATCGTTTAAAAGCCGTTGATTTTTATATTTTAGAGTGTGTGCTTTTAAAAACATTTATAATGCATTCCAAATATTTTTACATTTTACTATTGTAAATCAAATCCTTAAACCATATTTGTTCCACATGTCTGAAAGTTTCCTGCACCAAGTATCAAACAATGGCTGCTGCAGATAAGACAACACAAGAGAATAAAAGTGTTGACTCTGTACACGATGTAAATTATTCTGATCTTTCTATGTCAGGTAAAACTTTTATTTAGCTTAGCGAAAATTTAAAAAAAAGTAAATAATTGTTAAACGTTATTGTGGTACGTTACGTAATTTTATTATAAATAAACACACACACACACACACACACACAAACACACACACACACACACACACATATATATATATATATATATATATATATATATATATATATATATATATATATATATATATATATATATATATATATATATATATATATATATATATGGTTCCATGACAAATGATCTCAGGACAAATTATCTCAGGCAAAATATCTCAGACAAAATATCTCACGGACAAATGATCCCAGGACAAATGATCTCAGGACAAATGATCTCAAGGACAAATGATTTCACGGACAAAAGTACCAGGACAAAATATATCAGGACAAATGATATCATGGACAAATGATCTCAGACAAAATATCTCACAGCAAAAATTTATTAGTATGTACGATGATTTTAGTTGATTTGAACTTTTTTTTTAATTGACTATCAATATGGTTTTGTTTACTCTTTTTACGCATAATTATTGATTGTTATAAAATGAATTTGTTAAACTTAACAAACAAATGTGTATGGGTCTTCAGGTTCGTAACTTAAAACTGTTGTTTTTACTGCATCATCAACACAAAAATAAAGTTTACGTTACTTTGCTGGCAGGTAGGCCTACATCGTTATGATCACACATTTCCAATACTATGTGATCATGTATTGTGTGAGTTTTCGGTGTAGCCTACATGTTCTTACTTGACATTTCCAAATCTCTTTGCCTGCTGCTCTACTTATGGCTTTTATAAACAGAAATTCATTAGAAACTAATGCCCTATACTATACCCTATCTGCGAGGTAGCAAAAGAGGCCTTAGCTGAGTAATCACCACTGTAACTGCTTTGTTCGCATGTACGCTACGACAAACTTCGCTCCGCGATGACCGCTGTCGTGTAAATAAGCATTTGTCACCAGTTCACTAAGGTGTGACCGACGCATAACAATTGACTTTGGATGCTAGATGTATTGTCCATGGAGGGCGGATGTCTTTCAAATAAGGCATGTCTCTGCCATCAAAGCGGGCGGCCACCTTGATTCGAAGGTGTGTCTTTATTGATATTTCATTCTCTTTGATCTAGTTTCGTCCACCTGACGTGGTAGGATTGTTTCATGTTTGGCAAGCACACCTACAAATTCTTTAATCTTCGCATACTATATTAGTAATCTTAATTTTAAAATGCTTGGTACAATATGGCAAATTTATACGGAAAACATTTCTTACAATTATTATATAGGCCTATAAACAATATTAAACATAGTAAACAAAACCATATGACAGTCAATAACAAAATTGTTCAGTTCAAATAAAATTATCCAATACACTTTTAAAATTTTGCTGTGAGATATTTTGTCTGAGATATTTTGTCTGATATCGTTTGTCCATGATATCTTTTGTCCTGATATATTTTGTCCTGGTATCTTTTGTCCGTGAGATCATTTGTCCTTGAGATCATTTGTCCTGAGATCATTTGTCCGTGAGATATTTTCTCTGAGATATTTTGTCTGAGATCATTTGTCCTGAGATCATTTGTCCTGTCACCATATATATATATATATATATATATATATATATATATATATATATATATATATATATATATATATATATATATACAGCAATGCACCACTGCTTCATTGCATGCATTAGAATATGTTAACATAAACACATTTAACAAGTTGCAGCTGATTTAAGTAACAAACTAGAACAGAGAGTAGAACGTCTTGAAACAGCGCTAACTTCTATGCAAAGTAGGAATAAAAAAACTGAAGCTGACGTGACCGAAATTAAGCAATGGTGGGACACTTATAAAACAGAAGAAAGTAATGTGAAGGAACACATAGAACAATTGGCTATAAAACAAAAACATAATGCTAAGCAATTCCGAAAGCAAATTAACGAACAGAAACATATAACGGATAAGATGAATGAAGAAATGAAACAATTGAATGAAATAAAACAATGGAGGAAAACACTTATATCAGAACATAACACTATGGCGAAAAAACTGGAAGAATTATCTAAGACACTAACAGATAATAAAGAAAAGACTAAAGAGCAAATACAAGATTCCCAAACCAGAATAAATGAGTTGAATACAGAAATTACGACCCTCAAAGAAAAAGAATCAAATACAAGCCAAGCTCTAGAAAGAACGAATACAGAGATGAACAAGTTTGACATGATATTGAACAAAATAAATGAAGAATTAGAAAACCAAACTACTAAGACAGAGAAATTTCAAAAAGAAATTAAAAGTCATTCCGATGTTATTTCTCACTTAAGGGAAGACGGAAATAAAAACAAAAATACGGAAATCAAAGTAGAAAAGTTAATGTCAATGGTTTGTACCTATTTTACGATTTGAACACATAGAATATTTTATTAAATGGATTTAATATTTGGTATTATGTTAGTTAATGCATACGCAGTTCAGCTGCAAACCTTCTAACATGCATTTTGTTTCGATTTCATTTGGGAAATAATTAAAGACAACATGATTTTATCATTCTACTCCCTAGCTTAGCGTCCCATCCAAGATCTTACAACAAAGATTGATGCCTGTTGAAAATTTAATTCAATCTTTTAATCAAAACTTGGCAAATAGGGAGAAGTGCAAACAAAAGGTAACAAGTTTACTACCTAATGCAATTGGTCCCTTTGAGAGTCTACAAAACCCATGTATCCACGTGTGACAGGAGTATTGCTTGAGACCGATATAAACATAGAAACAAAGTGGTTTTCTTTGTTTGGTAGACACAATTATAAATTTAAAAATGCATCTCTTATGTTCATTTTTTAAAATTTTGTAATAAGCCAAAAATAGTTTTGAAATGATGAGATGTTATCTTTTGTTTTTAGTTTGCAGCCTTAGAAAATGATGTTTCAAAATTGTCAAATGATGTAGATTCCATTAGTAAGTATTTTAACATTAACTCATTTTATTATAATTATAAATACCCTGCATAACTTATGTTTCACGTATAAGCATCTTTAAAAATGTAATAGCGTAAAACCAAGATCGTTTTAAATAGATACTAGTAACCTATGTTTAGTTTTAACAGAATAACACAATTTTAAAAATGACCTATTTTGTTTACTGATGTAAGTTTTTTCACGTGCTATATTTTTTAGTAGTCAAGTGCCTTTTTTAAAAGGACAACAACCGTTCAGTTATTTGAATGCTGAATGTTTTTGATAAATGGATACGTAAGAAATGTATCAAAAATAATTAAAGCATGAAGTACTAGGTCATATGCATATTTACATGATCAGTAGTATAGGACACATTGTTTTAAAACGGCCTAACAATATAAGAGTTTAAGGAGGGCTAATGTCTAGATAGAACACAGTAAGTGGGCTGGGCAGGAGAATGAAGCTTCAAACATGAACAGTTCCTGCAACACAGAGAAATTATATAACACATTTATTACAATACTCGCAGAAACACACAAGCAAACACATACACTTACATAAATAGAAAACACGGCACATAAAACCAGTCATCACTCAAACCGTATGTTTGAACATATTATGAAATCTTATGTTTCGGTCGTGTTGCTGCTAATAAAAAAAAACTATAATAATTATAGTTTTTTTTTAATTAGCAGCAACACGACCGAAACATAAGATTGAATGATACTCGAACCCCCCCCCCCCATCCTGCCGTGTTTCAACTAAAGATTAATTTAAACGAGACTAGTATGCAATATAAAACACAATATAATGTGGACACTTAGTATAGCAGTAATAAACATGAGTGTATAATTTTAATTAATGTTATTCAGAACGTATGTTAAAAAAACAGGACAAGAAATGAAAACCCACTCAACTCTACAAGATGAAGGGACGAAAAAGCTGGCCAAAACTACAGATATGTTAGTAGCTTTAACTACAAAGGTATCCTTTTATCAGTTAAGATTTGTATATTATTTTCTATATTTAACTACTGATGCTTATTTTATTTTTCTTAAAATAATGTGAAATATAAAATACTTTTCAGACCAATTACTTTGAATATTATTATGTGTTCTCTTTAAATAAAAATAGGGTAGTTACTATTTTAAGGATGTAAGACAATTATGTTTCACATGTGTGATTTTTTGTACGAACATAATTTCTGATGCAATAACTTGTAAAGTGTACACACATTTTAGGTTGAAACTCGCGAAAGTGATGTTTTAACTCTGTTGAAAGATTTCAAGACAATTGGTAAGTTAAATAATAAATGTGATGGGGGGTTTATGTGTGTATTGTATATAAGCTATATATTGTGACTTATATTATTCATACTGCAACTATACACATGTATGAAGGACGGGATCACTCTAAATTTCCGCAGACACTAATTAAAGATATCAACAACTTGGAGTATAAAAAAGAATTAACTTTATCACACACCTATAGATACATTACACAATATCAAAACACGTCCGTCGTCTACTATAGCTAACTACCAACAAACTTCATTGATGCGTCTTACGTCATCGGTACATTGTCACGTCATGCTCACGCCACAAATGTTTTATTGAACACGCACACAATACTCTCGAACCAAATAGTCAACCGTCAAGTTCACATCGTCCTTAGTAACCTCTACAAGTCTAGTCTAAATCTATCTATCTAGCCATGACAGTAAACATACACATAACTAGGCATGCTGCCCAGCTTCGCTTAGGCTTTCGAAAACATTGAGAATTTGCATGCTTAATTAATTCGCCCGAGGGTCGGTCTACGACCTCAAGAGTTATGAAGAGGTTTAATCCGTGGACATTTTTTTTCGATTTATAGCTCATATAAGGTACCGGTCAGTCGAGGTCAGTTTTGACCCCCTCATCGTAGACTTTTCGGCCAAACGGCCCCCGTGTTCTGTCGCCCCAAGGCAAGATCCTGCCAAATTTGAAGCGCCTGCGGCGCCGGGAAGTGCCCTATCGGACACCCGACGATCTAGATCTAGATCTAGATTCCTAAAAGAATTTTTTTTTAAGTTTAGCCCGAGCATAATAAAAATAAATACATTAACCAAGTTGACTTGGTGTGTCTCGAACCCGCACCACCTGCGTGGTTTAATGTACACTAACATCTTCGCTATTTAGGCAGATGACGTCAATAGTTAATGTATAAGCAATAGTGACGTCACAGTTTTATGCGTTCTTTTTCACATATATTAATACTTTTCCGGTTGCATAAATAATACTGTTTCTCTACATTCGAATACGCCTTAAATTTTTATTTTTCTTCTTTAAATAAAATTGTGGTTATACATTTAAAACATCTAACATATTATTTTCAACAAAAGTCCGTAAAAAATTCTCGATATATCGCTGCCGATTCTGACGTGATGTCCGGCGAAAATTTTTTGCGGACAGAGAAAGAGAGAGAGAGAGAGAGAGATGTGCGCACATTGGGCTTTTATAAATTAGGATTGTGAACAGACACACAGACACGTGTGCAAAAGTTCATGATTAAACTCTAACTTATACTTTCCAACAGAGACCCGGGTATGTCAGCCTTACATCTGTCAAATTAACCTGGAAAACGACACAGCAGTAACTACTGGATCAACTCTGTCTACATTCTATTACGTGGGCGAATCTAACGGCAACCATTTTAATAGAACCACAGGGAAACTTGTGGTACCAGATGATGGTACATATCTTGTGATTGTAACGCTGCAGGAATGTGAGGATAAACTGATTAGAATTGATTTGTACAGGGATGACGCATTGTGTAAGGAAATTCTTGTCAAATCAGCCAACACATCTGCCGCTGGATCAACTGTTGTAGACGTGAAGAAAGGCCAAGAACTTTACTTTAAAGTGGTCCAAGTTGATGATGGAGCCAAGCTACAAGGAGGAAGTGGATTTACTATAATTAGATTGTAAATTTAATCACGCTTATGAAATAAGTAGTTTATCATTTATTTCACACCACATCATTTTCGATTGTTTTTAATTATCCAATGTTCTTATATTATATGCATGTGCATATCGTTTCAATAGGTAAGTTTCGCTGTTTCTGGCAGTCATATAATAGAGAAATGTGTGAACATAGTGAATTATAGTCTACACTTCATTTTTGGAAAACAAATGGTTTGGTTTTTTTCGGTTGCATTTTAAAATACATACAATTAACCATACAAAGAGTTTTTTATGAGTGTTCTAACATAAATTAATGTTAAGGCAATATAACGTAGCTATGCTTCGCAGGCTATTTTGAAATGAACATATATGCTACATCGTAAAATATTATGTCTTGTCAATTCAGTACGTTGATGTAACATATGTTTGTCGCATATAGCTTGCAGCATCACTTTCTGTCATGGTTTAGTCATGTCAAGATTTAAAGATGTACATGAATTTACGGTCAAAACTGTAATCGAACAACAAGATAGTTTATTTAAGTATACGAGAAAGTAAAAATTGTCCAATTAATGCAATTGGAAAATATTGTTTTTTTTTAATAGACTAGTTTTTAATAAGTTTCAGTAGTTTTTTTACAAGCTATAGAACGTTTAGGATTTGGGTTAGTACAAAAGTAATACATTAATATGTGTAGTGATAAACGCATACATAAGTTGCAGAAAGGTTATTTTAATACGTACTAATACTAAGAAAAAATAAATAAAACAGGAGTGACCTCCCCTAAAAATTAACGGTATATTCGTATATTACCTTATGTCGGAAGGCACTCTGAGTGCAATCGGGCGTTAGAAATGTTTTTTAAAAGAAATTTAAATAATTACAGTGTGATTGTACCATTAAGGTGCATTAGCTCAACTATCTAGTCTGTGATAAGTTAGATGTCTAAAGTTTATCTATCACTAACTTTAGGTTTGTTAATGTAAACTTACATTTGACTGAATAAATAATCCTAAGTTCTGTGCTGTTTTGCACTTGATTTATTCACTCTATTTCCAATATAGTAACTGTGGCTCCTCTCAAACAACAAATTGTAGCTAAGATGTGGTGATGCCTGTTTTATGTGTACTTTGTACTGACTCATTCTTTGGCTTAAATTCTAATCATTTATCTTAGTTTAATATAAACATATTGAACATCATATCGTATTATCATGCAATCATTGTCTTGTTTTATCACTTATATCTGCTATAGTTCAGTTATGATCAAATCAAACATTGTGGATAGACTGTTTATAAACTAAACTTGTTGTATGTCAGTGATACATTTCTCTGCATTACACAAAGTCAGCGTAGAGTAAATAACAAGCAAATAAGGTGAATGAAATATAAACCTAGCCCTATTAAAATCTCAGTAGACGCCCATGTTTATGACGGGCCATTGATATGAAAATCATAAGTGTTCTCTTCACGCTGATCATTTCATGTTTTCACAACCAAGAAATCCACCCACCTTCTTGAATATATGTGTTAGTTAGTGTAGTGCTCAGCACATATTTGAGACTGAAGAAGTTGACATTCTATTAGGATATGGTTTTTGATATGTTTGCTTATCATCCGTCTATAGTGAAGATAGGTTTCATACACATACTATTGCTAAAAGCGATACCACTTTAACTAGGTTTTTCTACAACACATGAGAGAGTAATAGATGTTAACCAATATACAATTAGAACCAAATTTTATTAGGCTCACCATGAATAATAAAAAAATATATATTTCCAATACAAACATAAAGGTTACATTTGCAAAATGCAATTATATGTATCAGGTATAGAATAAAATTTATGATAGTCAGATCAGTTTTACTGCGTCCATGTTTAATTAGTTTCTTATTTAAAACTCAATAATATTAAAAATATACATTCTTAATAATAAAAGCAGTAAAAATAATGCTAGATAGAGTTATAAAACAGTCATTTTATCTTCAGTGTATAAAGTAAATGATCATCATCATACCTAGCGATCCATTAGGCAGACAAAGTAGAGTTCTTGTGTTTCTTGACCTCGGCATATGTAAAAATGTTTTAATTATAGAGTTAGGTGGACACCAGAGCTAAGCGGAATCAAGGACGCTGAACTTGCTGGATCCAGATTCATCGGTAAATTGTCGCGTCATGCTCATGTCACACTCACGCCACAAATATTTTATTGAACTACTGGATCGATTCTTTCAACATTTTTCTGTGTGTGGGAACCTAACGGCAACCATTTTAATAAAACCACAGGAAAACTTGTAGCACCAGATGAACGTGAGGATAAACTGATTAAAATTAGTGTGTAAAGGGGGTGATACATGTTTTAAGAGCATTCGTGTTAACTCTGCCAACACATCTGCCGCTGGATCAACTGTTGTAGACATGAAGAAAGGCCAAGAACTTTATTTTAAAGTGAACGAAGCTGATGATGGAGCCAATCTACAAGGAGGAAGTGGCTTCACTATTATTAGATTGTAAATTTAATCATGCTTATGAAATAGGTAGTTTATCATTTATTTCACACCACATCATTTTCTATTATTTTTAATTATCCAATTTGTCTATATTGTATGCATGTGCATATCGTTTCAATAGGTATGCTTTCCTGTTACTGGCAGTCATAGTATAGAGAAATATGTGAACATACTGAATTATATTCTACACTTCATTTTATGAATACAAATGAATTGTGTTCTTTTTCGGTTGCATTTAAAGAACCATACAATTAAACATACAAAGAATGTGTTTGAGTGTTCTAACATAAATTAATGTAAAGAAAATATTAAGTAGCTATGCTTCGATTGTCCTTGTGAAATAAACATATACATTATAAAGTATTATGTCTTGTCAATGAGTACGTTTATGTAAAATAATATGCTTTTCGCATAAGTCAATGTGACAGAGACATTTGGTTTACTAACAATGGTTAAAGAGGATATGTTTAGTCTCTTATGCTTATGATATATGTGTTGTAATAATTTACGTTTCATTAAATATAATTACATTGTAAATAAAGTAGAATGACGTTTATCCGTGGTTGTTATGATCGTTGATGCAGAGATTTGATGTAAACTTTTGCAGACGTGTGTGTCTGTGAATTTGCATCTGTGAAAATATACATTGCCATCTCTCCGCACCCCCCCCCCCCCCCACTCTTTACCGCATGACTGGTACAATACAGGAATAAAATATCAAAGTGTGATACCAAGGTGTGATACCAAGGTGTGATACCAAGATGTGATACCAAGGTGTGATACCAAGGTGTGATACCAAGGTGTGATACCAAGGTGTGGTACCAAGGTGTGATACCTAGGTGTGATACAGAGGTGTGATACAAAGGTGTGATACCAAGTTGTGATAACAAGGTGTGATACAGAGGTGTGATACAAAGGTGTGATACCAAGTTGTGATAACAAGGTGTGATACCTAGGTGTGATACCTAGGTGTGATACAGAGGTGTGATACAAAGGTGTGATACCAAGTTGTGATACCAAGGTGTGATACCAAGGTGTGATACCTAGGTGTGATACAGAGGTGTGATACAAAGGTGTGATACCAAGTTGTGATAACAAGGTGTGATACCTAGGTGTGATACCTAGGTGTGATACAGAGGTGTGATACAAAGGTGTGATACCAAGTTGTGATAACAAGGTGTGATACCTAGGTGTGATACAGAGGTGTGATACAAAGGTGTGATACCAAGGTGTGATACAGAGGTGTGATACAAAGGTGTGATACAGAGGTGTGATACAAAGGTGTAATACAAAGGTGTGATACCAAGGTGTGATACCAAGGTGTGGTAAATTAATTTCAGCAGTTGTTTTACAAACTATGGAACACTAGCAGGATATGGGGTAGTAGGAAAGTAATATATTAATATTTGTAGTTATAAAATGTGTACATTCGTTGTAAAATGTTATTTTACTACATACTAATTCTTTCGGAAAAAATAAATAAATGAGGAATAATTTCCCTTAACATTAACTTTATATTCGTATATCACCCTAAGTCGCAAGGCACTTTCAGTGCAATCGGGCGTTAAAAAGTTTTTTAAAATTATTCTTAAATAATTGCATACAGTATATCAGTATAATTGTATTAGATCAACTATCTAGTCTGTGATAAGTCATTTGTCTAAAGTTTATCTATCACTAGCTTTAGGTTTGCTTAATGTAAACTTACATTTGACTGAATAATCATAAAGTCTAAGCTGTTTAACACTTGATTTATTCACTCTAGTTCCAATACACTAACAAATTGTGACTCGACTTAATCAACAATGTGTGAAGTCATGAACACAAGTTGCAGCTACCACTTAGAGATGCCTGTTGTATGTGTACTTTTTACTGACCCTTCTTTTGGCTTAATTTCAAACCATTTATCTTAGTTCAAAACAACATGTAGCATCATATCGTGTTATCATGCAATCATTGAATTGTTTTATCACTTATATCTGTTCTAGTTTAGTTATGATCAAATCAAACAGTAGGTCTACATTACTGCCGATAGACTGTTTATAAACTAAATTGGTTGTATGTGAAGATAGGTTTCATACACATAATAATATTCTAAAAGCGATACCACTTTAACTAGGTTTTTCTACAACAAATGAGACAGCAATGGGTACAACCAATTTACAATTAGAGCAAAATTTTATTAGGCTCACCGTGAATAATAAAAAAAAATATTTCACAAACAAATAAAATGTTAAATTTGCAAAATATAATTATATGTATCAAGTATAGAGTAATATTTAATTTATTTATTTCTGCATCCATTTTTACGTGTTTTCTTATTTAGGTCTTAATAATATTACAAATATAGGCTACAGTCATAATATTATATGAAGTAAAAGTAATACTAGGTAGAGATATAAAACAGTCATGATATGTTCAGTGTATAAAGTAAATAATCCTCTTCACACCTAGCGATCCGTTTGGCAGATGAAGTAGAGTTCTTATGTTTCTTGACTTCGACATATAAAAAGAAGGTTTAGTTATAGGGTTAGGTGGACATCAGAGCTAAGGGGACACGGGGACGATAAACTTGCTGGATCCAGATTCTATCTTGAGACTTCGGAGTTAGCAGAACTTTTAGTCAATCGCATGGTCACGCCGTTACCTCTTCTTTGTATGAATTTCATTATAAGCTCATAGCGAGAATGTAGCCTTACGGTAATGATTTTTAATTATTGGTTTACAAATACAACTATATTTGTTAAGCTAAATTCTTAAAATAGTGAAACCTTTTCCTTTTTTGCAGGAAAGACCCGGGTCCTGATTATAGAACTTTAAAATATAGTTCTTGACCTTTCTTCATCGGAACTACAGTTGATCCGCAAGCAGAAATATTGTCAGGTTTCACAATAGCCAGATATAAACCATCATCTGGTGCTTCAAGTTTTCCTGTTGTTTCATTAAATGGCACCGTTGTGTTACCTCGGCACCATTACAATTTCCAATAAACGTTTTAACTGGGATACATTTTTCTAAAAGATAATCTAATCTTACAACATAGCTGCTTCATGTCGCATCAATGTAAAAGAAAATTTTAAGATAGAAGAAATTAAAATACATTACATTATAAGGGGAGCCGGACGTTTTCCTGAAAAACATTTGCCGATTTCCCAAACGGACACTTGCCCGAATGTAACAGTGTATTTTCAGTGTAATGATGTTGTATAGGTACTTGCTATTTTAATTTGTTTTAACAAAAAGCAGGTTTTACAATAAGCCACAAGCTAAAGTTACAACCGGTTGAATACGTTTGTTAATTAAATTAAAATATTTTGTAATTTTATTTCTTCTGTTGAAAATAATAAGCTTTTAGTTGAAGTGAAAATAAGAAAATAAACCAAACTTATTTCAATTAAAGCAATTATTGATAAAAATGTGTAGACTGTGATTTCCTGATCGATCATAGCAATTTTTATTTTTCGCTATTCAACTCATTTCAAAGATTATAATTATGTAAAATATATTTGGTTTAGTTGAAAACCCACACCCTACATCCATTTCTATATAATATTTCAGGTGATTCGATATAACATTACCATGCATGTGTTTACGTTAATGTTGACATTGTAAAGTGTTTAAAGTACCTACCAGAACTCTCTCGATTAGAGATGACGTAGTCGACTCTAGTCGGAAATCCAAACCTGACACTTTCAGGTTAACTAATGACATACCACACTGCCACACCGTTTCAGTGTTAAAGAATGAAAAGGGTAACGGTCGACTTCAGTCTTGGTGTGAGTTAATTTAATTTGTGCTTTCACACGCGATGTTATCAATGGATCTTTATGTTATAACTGGGGTCTATGTTACCCTCAGTTGTGCGGTGAGAGGGTATTCAATACCATTATGTTCCTCTCTAACAATTCAGTAGTTATTTCTAGAGTCTCGACAGGATGACAACAGTTAACTTCACTATTTTTTATACTATAAAATACAAAGGACGTCTTGAACGAACTATAATGAGACTTGACAACACAACGACCTCACTCCAACACAACAAGATTAAGACTAACTAAACTTCTTCCCCGGCAACAACGATCCTAAACTGAAACGTCTCATTCTTGTGTACTGCGTCACATCTTCATGCGTTCATTATATCTTTCGCACCAATATTCGTTCACATTTACACGCCTTATCAAACATCATAACACTTTACTTGAGGCTAAAAGTGAAAATTGTATTAAGCAGCACATTTTTAAAATCAGTTCCCTTTTCAACTAAATTATGTTTCTGTTATGTTATTAATTAAAATGGAAATATATGTCAATATATCTACTATAAATCGAAAATTTAAAATAGACCTCAATTACCGCTTTTAGTTAATTTTGTCAGCGAATGCGAGAATGAAAGAAAATGTCGGAGATGTTTGGGTAATTGTCTGTTTAAAATCATCAATATTTTGATCATACACTTAGCGCTAACATTCCGAGAAGATGGTGATTGCATTGAATTAGATGGAACTGTGTAAAGATTACTAAAAAAATAACATAAACCATTCACGTTTTGTAGAGATGTATTCTACACACGTAGTAAGCGTTAGCGTGTGTTTAATAAGTTGGTTACATGTTTTATTGTTTTGAGAATTTCCCATCCACAATGTTTTGTGTTGTACTTCTATAAATTAACAATAGTAAAACTACTGGAGTCGGGATAACTTTGCGCCTTGATCTGCGTAAGAAACTGGAAAATAAAGTTCTTGACCTTTCTTCATGTCAACAACCACTGACCCAGCAGCGCTAGTGGCGGCACATTTCACTTCTATAGACTTACAACACCCTCCTTCAGCAATCACAGCAACTCCAATCCGTTTATCTGCCCATTCATGTAGAGTTACACAGACAAGATATAAACCATCATGTGGTGATACAAATTTTCCTGTTGTTTGGTTAAAATGTTGACCGTTATATTCACGTACTTCATCAAATGTTGAAATAATTGATCCAGCACTGACAGGTGTGGGGTCAGCAAGCTGTACATAACAAACAAATCTGTTACATACACGTGACTCTGTTGATTAGAAAACATATGTATGATATACATTTTCAATTTCACACATGCTCTTATTATTTGATTCATACAATGATAATTTACATTTACCTTTGAAATTGTTGTCTATAAGACAATTAATTTCAACTATTAGTTTCGTACTGCTTTATGTTTTAGTATTCTTATTTTATCATCTGACGATTATAAACTTTTAATTTTATACAAGTGTAGCAGGTCACGTAATAAGTCACCAAAAGTAAAACAAATACTATATACCTGCTCTACATTTTGTATGTGTTTCCATTACAGTTTAACTATAGGAAACAAACTATATTGAAACAAACATCACGTGAACTGAAGTTTCTCTCTTGTGTGCGTACTTATGAAACTTTTATAAACTCAATGACATTATTAGCACGATCAACTTTGTGTAGTGTTCTTTTCACGTTACAGTCAATTAATTAGATATTAAGATGTTCATGTTTATGTTTTCAAGTTATTATTTTAATCCCTACCCGAAGAAATCCGCCTACATATCCTTGATACTAGGGTATCTGACAGTCGGCAGACACATATACTCTGGTCCACAAGAAACCACAGGTGTCCAGCAACCGGCTCAAACCAGTACTCCACCTCGTTGGAAACAGTCCTCCTGTTGGCCAATCTCTGAAGTCTCACCAGTCAATAGAGAAGCCCAGAACCACAGCCAGTAAACTAGCAGTATTCGTGTGAGTGTGTATGTGCAGTTGTCTTGTGAGGGTGTATGTGCAGTTGTTGTGTGAGGGTGTATGTGCAGTATTCGTGTGAGGGTGTATGTGCAGTTGTCTTGTGAGGGTGTATGTGCAGTTGTTGTGTGAGGGTGTATGTGCAGTTGTCGTGTGAGGGTGTATGTGCAGTTGTCGTGTGAGGGTGTATGTGCAGTTGTCGTGTGAGGGTGTATGTGCAGTTGTCGTGTCGGGGTGTATGTGCAGTTGTCGTGTGAGGGTGTATGTGCAGTTGTCGTGTGAGGGTGTATGTCAAGTTGTGAGGGTGTATGTGCAGTTGTCGTGTGAGGGTGTATGTGCAGTATTCGTGTGAGGGTGTATGTGCAGTTGTCGTGTCGGGGTGTATGTGCAGTTGTCGTGTGAGGGTGTATGTGCAGTTGTCGTGTGGTTGATAGAAGGCTGGGGAGATATGACGATGTGGGATAGCGGTAGAGTTTTTTGTTCTGTAACTGGATAAACACGCCAATACAAGACTGAAAAACTACTGATATTTGGTTTTTACAATTTTTTACTCTTTCATAGTTTGATGCCTAGTTATAATATTGAGGAAAGAGTTTGCTTTGTATTATGGCAAATATGTGTTTGTAGTCTCAGATTTTTCTCCAGGTCATCCTAACAAACAAGTTAATTTGTTAACACAGTGGAGTTGTCTACGGTCCACGCCAGCCCTGGCCGCCTCTACTGGAACATCTTTCTTTGATTCCTGCAACTATCTGACCGCATTCACGTCATCGACTTGGTCGGCCACAACAACAGCCAGGGTAAACAGCAGACAGGCAATCACGACAGCTTTCATTTTCTGTCGGTAGAAAAAACTGCACCAGTAACAAATTATTGCACATAGACTAAATGAATTAATAAACAAACAGACAACCTAACGCTAATAATAAAGTTTGTTTGGGTGTTTATTGTCACAAACGAACAAAAATAAATTAGAATATTAGAAGTTTGAATGTATTTAGATTATTTTAAAAATTTTAAAATACGTTTGAAAATTATTATATAATTACATTAAATCAATTGAATAGGTTATAGTTAAGCGTAGATTACGATATAATCAGTGTTTCTTCCAGACTTTTTTCTCCGGGGGGGGGGGGGGGCACTTGAAATTTTCGGGGGGGGGGGGGCGGTAGACATTCTTCGGGGGGGGGGGGGGGCGGACACTGTTAAAAGTATATATTTTCTATATGATTTATATGAATTTCATTTCGTTCGGGGGGGGGGGGGGGCGGTAAAAATTTTTCGGGGGGCTTCGTCCCCCCGAAGAGATGCCCGGAAGAAACTCTAGATATAATACGTAAAAGTAATAGTAGCCTTAGTCAAAGAAGTCAAAATTAAACAACTACTTATGCAATAGTAAGATAATTAAAACATTTTAAAATTATTTAGTATGTGAGAGAAAAAAGGATTTTGGTATATGGATTTAAAGTAAGAATTGAATAATTAAAGTGTGTGTGTGTCAGAAAGAGAGAGAGAGAGAGAGAGGGTGTCAGTGTGTCGTTTGATAAGTTTTGAAATACAAAAAAATTTCGTTGTTAATTGCTATTTTAGAAAATGCGTGTGATTTAAAATAAGCAATACAAACATAACGAAAAAAAAAAACAATTCCTTTATTTTCAAATAGTAACAAACTATTTACCGAACTAAAGTGGCAGAGGTTCTTAGATAGACCTTTTCTGAAAACTCTTAAAGTGTTGAGCTACAAGCCACGTATACTAATATACTACTCAAATTTCAAATTTATTCTAAAAACGGTTACAATTGTAGGCACGAAGGCCTTTTTTCACATTGGCCGTTTAAACAAATAAAACAATTCAATAACACATAGCAGTAACATAGCACTAAAAATGTGGAATAAAGAAATAATGTTACATAGTTATAATACAAAATGATATTAAAAAAAAGAGAATATAATAGATGAATGAGAAATGTTACAATGAGTCAGTTAGAGAGGTCATTAAATAATTGTAGTTTTAGTTTAGATTTGAATATATTTTCAGATCTAGATAGCTTTATTTTATAAGGAAGATTGTTCCACAAATTAGAACCAGAGTAGGCGAAGCTATGTTTTTGGAAAAAAGTTGTAGGCTATATGGGAATGGTAAATTAAGACGACGATTTAATTTTATGATAAAAGAAAATAGGTCTCATAAGTAAGAGGGGGCTGTTTCGTGGAATATTTTATATAAGAAAATTGATTTCGTATATATATTATCTTTTTATTTAATGGAAGTATTTTAGTTGTAAGAAAAGAATCCAGACTACTAGACAAGCCAGTAACCAGTTTTATAGCCCTTTTTTGTAAAGATAGAAGAGGACGCTGCTTAGTTATAAAGCTGCCGCTCCACACTACAGAAGCATAATCTAACCTAGATTGAATAAAAGCCTCATAAAAAACCAGCCTGCTCCTATAGTTGAGAAAGTTCTTTATCCTTGCTAATTGAAAGTTGTCTTTAATAAGGACATTCTTAGAAAATGAATATGATCGGACCAAGTGAGGTTGTGATCTATAACCAATCCTATGCATTGCTAACTATCAACCTGTTCAATGTTTGTATTGTCTATAGTAATGCAGCATTAATGTATTCAAATATTCTGCGATTATGGTCATGTCGCTAATGAAATTCAGAGGGAGCCGATTGTCTATCACCTTACAAAGCTTGTAAGAAAACAAAAAAAATTGCATAATAACATAAATAATGTACGCATCTGGCGAGCTAAAAATAAGATCAGACAACAGAACAGATAAATAGTTTAAAATATTAACAAAACCACTTAAAAGTTAGCATAATTTGTTATTTGAAACAAACTAGATTAGGTAAAAGGCTCATCTGTAATATTGATAACGTTAGCCTTAAGGCTTTTATCCAGGTATATATAACGACCCATTTACGTGTACGATTTCAAATCGCTGCTAAAATTATTTTAATATAAGCTTTAAGATGTTTATCCCATATCACATACAGCTACTTAATGTGCATGGATTTATGGCACTACGTTTAACAAGCGATGTCGTGGTCGTATGTTAGAGCCCACGGCTGCTAATACAAAAGTCTCGAGTTTAAATCCTGGCTCAAGTTTATACAAAGTCACTTAGTACTCCCTCTTATGATGGGTACATTTAAGGAAACTATGACGTTTGAGTTTAATACAAGCCACACTATCACAGTTTATGCCAAGGTCAAGTAAACTATTTTTTTTTTATTTGTTGCTAAAAGAACTACAATTTTATAAATGGAAACTTGATCTAACAATATCTGTGCAAGTCGTTTTCGCTAACTGTACTTTGTTTTATGTTAGAGAGTAGTCAGCTTCTCACACAACTACCGACACGGAGGGCCAAGACACAACGTTTACCCTGGCTCATACACACAGATCTGCTCGATAAATGAAATGATTTAACAGCTATGCAATGATTCTTTCATGCTAAGTTAACCTTGCTGGGACTTACCAATGGTTCCAGATCAATAACAGGTGTTAGAAAAAAATGTCTATTGTTGCCCTACTCTTCCTGGTTGTTCTCGAATATGTTACTCACATCCTATGCCTGTGCTGACCATTCTAGATTGGAGTAAATTTATGAACATAGCACACATTTTACCAGTAAAAAGTTGATACAGCAAATAAACTTTAACAGTGTTTTGATTGTATCAGGCGTTGTGTTTTAAACAAGAGTAATTCTATCAGTCTTTAAGTGAAGGAAGACCATTCTGTAATAAAAATTGTGTATACATCTCCCCAACAAGAGTAGCTATAATAGCGAAGTTATTTCTTTAGGTGTATAATTTCATCTAATGAGCTCAATCAAGATATTGAACGTTACTTAGTTATATAATTGCATAAAATCAACAAGGCCATTAAATATGATTCATCTTTTATTTTGCTAGTTTAATGATGTTTCTTAACCCTTTATTTACGGAATTAGGTTCTGAATGAAAGCTTTTTTAAAAGTTAAATCATTAAAACATCATCATAAGGTCTGAGAATGATGTGTAATACACACGTGTCTTATGTTACTGGGGCCAGTAGACTTAATGTGAAGTGATCACCCCACAAGCATGATGTGCAACTTTGATGTTTTGTCTGAAAGATATAATTTATTAGTTAAAAAATAGAGGCAGTGACTAAATACTATCCAAGTTCTTTTAAAAAGATATACATCTTTTAATTTAGCTTTATATTTTCTAATGCAGCGATATATTTGCATCTGCGCGCTATAATTAAAAACAATTCCAGATTTTAAAAAAATTCGTAAAAAACGTTTTATGTATGTTTTAACTAAACTCTACTTTCATTTTTAATGAATTTTAGATGAATGTTTCTAGGAATGTATAGTTTTTTATGTGTTTGCTTGCATCAGAGACAAAAATATGACTGTAAATATGCCTGCTTACATCAGTGACACACGTAGATAAGACTTGTGTCATATGGGATTGCGACAAAACTATATCGCGTGTTTAAACAGTTTCTAGAATTTTAGTCATTGCTTTTAGTTCAAGCGTTAATCTAGCAATTTAAAAATGTATAATTAAAATAAGTGTATCTTACATAAACACATATTACATATGTTGTGCGTGGCTTTTACAAGAACCGTTTTTCCCTCAATGGATTTTTTGCTTTCCATTTGCTATAAATTATACAACAAAATTGAAGCCGCCCTGTAGATGCATATGGCTTATTATCCCAAGTACCAGACAAGCACGTTACAACACTGCTTGAATCAGCTATCTCCTGGCTCGTGTACCCTGTCACACATAGTTAATTGTGCTTTTGGAGTGTGGGCTGCTAATCAACTTTAGATGTCGACTTGGTCATCTCTAGGATTGTCAGACATGGAATAGAGGATTATCGGATGCACTGTTTGCAATGTCTATTTCATTGTTTGTTTAGTGATTGTTATAGTTTGTCAACTTTCCTTAATTTCTAAACTTCTGGAGCTGTATCACCTTACGGATATAACGATTATATCGAATATTGGTAATAGCTTCATTTTTTGCAATTTTAAAATATATTACATTGTATTATTATTGCATTTATTTTATTTATATTGTATATTTGCATCATTTACCACATTATTTACCTGGTAAATGATGTGGAAGAGTTTGTCTACCATGGCAGCAAGATCAGCAAAACAGAGGAGGACATAACGTGCTAGAGCCAATAGAGCCCGCTGCGCTTTCACAGTTCTGCGACCCATATGGAAAAGTTCGGCCATCTCCATTACCACAAAAATCAGGATATTTAACTCAACTGTCAAAGCAGTTCTGCTGTATGGAGCAGAGACATGGAGAGTCTCCAAAGCAAGCACAGCAAAGATACAGACCTTCATGAATAGATGCCTTAGACCAGGGGTTCCTAACCCTGTGCCCGCGGTCGCCATTGCGCCCGCTGAACGATTTGTATGTGCCCGCCTCTCACTATTCGACAGAGACAGAATTTTTGTCATAAACATAATTTTAAAATATGATTTATTTTTTTTCATTTGTTACAGTTTTTTTTTTTTTTTACGGCCTAGGTTTATTAAATATGCTCGATACTTGTCTCAACTTGTCTAGCGGCGAGCCAGACTGCACTATTTACGCTAGCCTGGAACTGCTAGTGCCATTTGAATCATTTTTCGGTTTGGACATATTTTTGTGAATCATTGTTTTCAAAAATAAAATTAATAAAATCAAGATATAGATCTCGACTCACCGATGAGCATATTTATGATTGTCTGCTAACAGGATAATCGTCATACGCTCCTAATTATGAAGCTCTGGCCAATGAAATGCAATGCCAAAGATCACATTGACTTTATTATATTTTTTAATAAAATGTTTTTTTTTTTGTATTTATGTGTTTTGTTTACTTTCTTTACGTTTTGTAAATACATTTCTCTGTGTGTATGCAATTTGAAAAAAATGCCAAATAATTTTATTATTTTGAAACATTTTTGTTTATCATTTATTAATACATTATGACTATAATAAAATAAGAAAATAAATTATGGGAAAATGACAAGTTATGGAAGGAGTTTGTCGATTTAAAATAGGTGGTGCTCGCCACCCTACCGATATTTTAGAATGTGCTTTAGAGTAAAAAAAGGTTGGGAACCCCTGCCTTAGACAGATTTTGAAACTGAGATGGCAGGACAAAATGCCGAATATAGAGCTATGGAGGAAATCTAGGCAAGAGCCCAAGGGTATGCAAATAAGAAGGAAGAAGAGTTGTTGGGTGGGTCACACATTGCGAAAGGCTCACCTAAATGTCACAAGCGCTTGAGTGGAACCCCCAGGGAAAGCGGAAGAGAGGGCGCCCAAGACAGACCTGGAGGCGGAGTCTTCTTGAAGAACTGAAGCCAACAGGGATGTCTTGGGAGATGACAAAATTAATAGCCGGGGATAGGAAGAAATGGAAGGAAATGGTGGAGGCCCTATGTTCCGTAAGGATCAAAGAGGACTAAGTCAAATCAATATTTGCATGTGTTCACTGTTACCTGTTTTGGGTTAGGTTATTTATAGAGAAGACATATAGGTTTTATGTTAGTGATAACCTTAAAAAATAAAACGAATTTTGTTGTACGAGTCTCAGATGTTTTAAATGTGGCTGTATTATTAGGACGGCTTAAACTTGTCTCCATGTAGAAAAAAAAAGAGACTGAGTGAATAGGTTCACACAGAAGAAGAGATAGTGTGTATGCCCAGCCGCCTTTACTTTCCCTAACGTGAGTTAGGTACCCATCAGAGTTTAGTGGACTCAGGGACGGTCAACTTGGCTTGAACCCGGGTTCAAACTCGAGACTTACGGGTTAGCAGTCCAGCTCTCTACCGCTAGACCTCTCCGTCCCATAACAACACGAGGTAAATTTAATTACAAACATCAGTTGGTCTGATGTGGATCTACATGTGTACTGATGTCCTACCGTTGTGGTGTGTATATACTTGTGTGATGTGTACTTACTGGTGTGATGTGTGACGACTAATGTATTGTGTACCTATTGAAGTGACGCGTACGTACTGGAGTAATATGTACCTACTGATATGATCCTACCTACGTGTGTGATGTGTACCTACTAGTGTGGTTCAAAGAAGTAGTTCGAAATAGAAAAACCCTTACGTTTAATTTGGTTTAGCTGAATAATTTACCTTTGATAGTTTTCACTTTGAAGACATATGCTGAGATCTTTTTTACTTCTACTTTTAAATATTGATATCTATGTCAGTATTTTGCTAAATGCAGCAACAGGATGCTTTTTTTTAAACCGAGGTAGATGATGTAGTAACTTGAATCACAACAACACTTTTCATTTACAAAAGCCATTTTAAATTGAGAAAAATGTATCGAAATTATGTATTTTTGTTGACAAATATCTTAATAAGGTAGCTTTATAACGCAGTCGTATCCGTATATTTATAAATATAAAATTCATTCATTAAACGGGTCAATTTTTTATCAATTAGTTCAAAATGGATACTTAAAACAAACATAAAAACATTCATAATGATATTAAATAAGAAAATACACCCGATTTGCTTTCTTTAATAAATGTCTGTCGACATTGCGATCTATTAGCGAAAACAATTTCATTAAAGAATGAAAGAATCTGATTATACAGCTGCATAAACAGAAAGTTTGAAGGAAATAGGAATTTACAGAAGCGGAGGTAAGAATGTTAAATTAGTAATTTATATGATTTTTATTGTAGTTTCACTGTTCGTTAGGCCCAATTATTAAATTTTTAGATCCGAGGTCTAGCTTGATCATGTGTGGTATCTACTGTAGTGCATTGGAATGAAAAGCCCAGATACTTAAATATAGAATCTAGTATAGGTCTATACTGCCCTATACTTTAAAGTTGTTGCCAAAGGAAAAAGGCCTATTTACTATTACGGTTAGAATTAAATTGAATTAAAATATTTGTTTATCTTTATACTTGCATGCTATTGCTAATGAGCATTATTCATTATCCAAGCTGCTGTTATATTTAGGTCTTTTTAGGCTTATAGACCTAGTATATAGAAACAAATCTTTTTACATGTTATATTTTAGTAAATCTTTGCAATATTGTATACATTTAAAAGCAGGGCTTCTAAAGTGGTATTATTGCATGGGTGCTATCCATTGTGAATGTACTGAGTGTATTCTACATGCAACCATGTGTTTCTCACTTAATAAATTTTCAAATAATGATCAGTTTCTTCTAGGCATCTCTTCGGGGGGGGGGGGGGGGGGGGGAGGGGGAGAGGGGTGGACGAAAAACGTCTACGGTCAGCCTACCCTCCCCCCCCCCCCCCCCTTTTCTTCAAAGATCGAATTGGAATTTATATAGAAAATATAGTTTTACAATTGTTCTCCCCCTCGGAAATTTTAGACCGCCCCCACCCTCCCTCACGAAAAGTATCAAGTCCATTATCACCCCCCCCCCCCACCTGGATAATATATGTCTGAAAAAAACAAAAATAATGATCACCTAGAATATTATTCCTTAATAACTTAATCCTGTTCTCTTGTTCCCAATTAAGCTACTAGACACTATAATCTGCTCCAGCTGATATGGATCACGTGATCAAATTTTATAAATTCCGGCTACTTAGATGAATCCGTTTTAAAGCAAGGTGTACAGTCATACACACGGGCAATTACTCTTTTCTTTGTTGCAACAAAACCAGTTCAGCTTTACAAAGGTAAGCATAATCTTATTTTACAGCTTGCAATTTTTCACCTCGTTGAAAACATAGCTAAAGCTATGATATATTTGAGAGAAAATATTTGTCTCCATACATGAGTCTATTACCATACAATTATGTGAGTTATAGGTACAATTTTCTTGTATAAGTTGTAGCATCGAACAGTGTCAGACAGCCGAGATTGACTGCCCTTATATCGCTTCCATTTGTTTCTTTCCTTTATTGTCGAGAAACAGTTTTTGGTAACTACTGTTTGTCTTGTTAATTTTAAATTTCTTCCGTATATCAATTATTAGTAGACCATTTTCTTAATCCAAATATTTTCACTACGGTAAAATAATTTTAACCATGCGTATTCAACAAATTAAATTTTTTTTTCAAAAAAAGCAGTTTACAAATGCAATATAAAATATGACTTTATTCAGCAGTTGAAAATGGGACTGTGCAACTGTTTTTCATTTTTTCTTCTTATTGTGGCTTCTGGTAAGTTTAAGTTAAACAACTAGTAAAAAATGTTTGTCATTGCATTTTAGTTTTAATTCCCAATGTTAGATATTTCCATGCGAAAACTCATGGAATGGATATTTACAATATTTTTAAACATTTCTTACAATAGATGCATTAATTTTTAAAATTCAATTCATATAACTTATATATATATATATATATATATATATATATATATATATATATATATATATATATATATATATATATATATATATATATATATATATATATATATAGCCTATATATATATATATATATATATATATATATATATATATATATATATATATATATATATATATATATATATATATATATATATATATATGAAGGCTATTTTCTTTTTTCTATCAAAATGTATTTTATTTTACAGTTGTTGTTACCGCAGGTAATGCTTTTCTAATGTTTTTTATCGAATCGTTAAGGGATTTGGTTTCACATATATCAATATCTATTTAAAAAACATACATATTGTCTTATGCAATTTATTAAATGTTCATTAAAACAATTTCTATTTGACAATTTTTTTCATATGCGTTTATTGCTGATAAAAGTATCTTTTCAATTTTTGTTTTTAAGAAATTAATGAAATAACAATTTTAATGCACAATATATGTTTCGTAATGTATTGTTTTATTATTCAATAACTTTTTAAAAGAAAACAGAAAACTGTAGGCCTATTTAATTATTAAAAAATTAAAAACAAACACGATAATTTGTTATAATTCCGTCAGTAGCATTGAAATGCTGCATCCAAGATGATGAACACAAAAAACAAGTTTACTGTATATAGTTCGAAACATCATATTTAAAGTATGCTATCATATAAAGATTTTAAATGTATATTCTTTTCCTGACCATATTTGGATTTTAATTAACCTTTTTTTACACAATACTTCACATTTGCTCCTACCTATAACCGTCGGTACATTTTGATTTAACATGAATGGTTTAATTTTAAAGCTGGAGTCTCCTTAATTTAGAATATTGCGTCTTTCGTCCATTGTACTTTTAAAAAAAATATATAGTTTAAGAAATTTTTAAAAATTCAACTGTTCTTTATTTATTTAATTAGGCCTACTTTATTATTTTAAATTTTTTTTTGCAAATTTAAAATTTTAACGCATTCGTCTATTTTATTTTAAGCGATTTTAAAGTTGTTTTGTTTTAAATATAATACATATTGTGTAACAATAGCTAGTTAAAATATCCTAAGGTCAATGCTAAGCATTTTATAATATTCCGATGTCTATTTAATTAATTGAATACCGTAGAAAGTGCTTGTTTTGATTATAGTGAATATACTTAAATATTCTTATTTAAAATTAGCAGAAGACAGCGACAGTTGGGATCAGTTGAAACGCTCAGTGGATGGCGATAAATAGTATATACTATTATTAAAAATAAAAACACTAATAGATAAAATTAGATATTATGCCGACATGATTGTTTGCAGATAAATTGGATGTTTAATTGTAGTAATGCCAAATCTAAAGAAGTATCGAAATGTAATAATTAATAATAAATCGATTTTTCTGTATAAAATATCTAACATCGCCAAGGTAGGACTTGTCAGGGAAAAAAATCTTATGGTAAACCTTAAAGCAATTTTAATTATGTTGTGCTTAGAGATTGCAAGTCGAATTTGTATTATATTAATTGTGTGTCTATTTACAGAATACCTAACATCACCAAGAGTAGGAATTGCTAGGGGAAAGAAATCGGCTGGTAAACTTTGGAAATATCTAGTTTTTAAATGACTTTAAATTATTGTGTGCTCTAGTTAATTATTGCAAGTCGATTTTGTACAATTTTAAATATTTTTATGAATATTCAAATTTTGGATCCGGTAAAAACACTAAATTTATGACTACAAAACTCCCTAAAATCGCGTGTTTTTACCGGATTCAAAATTCGAAAATTCATAAGAAATTAGTTTGAAGATCTGTACTTAAAAGGTTTAGCTGAGTAACCAAAAATATGGTTGAATAGAATGAATTTATTTTTATCAGGCTTAAAATATAATATTTTATAAAAGGTGGAAATCCTACGAAGAGGTTAATTTTTTCAAGATGGCCGCCGTATTCATAGTTACCAAAATTTTTCCACATTTTTTTAGTGGAAACGCGTATACGGATATACCTTTATAAAGGTATAGAGAAATAACTGTATGCTCACTTTTTTTTTACCGGCGCCTAGCTTTAGAATCACATCTTTGTGTACGATAGAACACTAATAGAGCTACGGCACGACTAGAATTATAGTCATGTTTACCCCGACTTCGCGATATTTGGAACATAATTAGTATATAGTAGGCAATATACTGATAATAAAAAGGAAAAACAAAAGAAAGTTTAGACATATTTACATACAGACAGCGAAAGAATTTGAATAACTACAGGATGCAAGTGATATATATCTGTAATGGGTGTATAGTTAGATGTCACAAGTTTATTTTGCTATTTTATTAACTAACATTGATTGTCGCGCCTAGTATTTAATATTCAGAATTTAAACTTTAAATCTAAAAGTTATATTTAACCCTGCTGTGTATTAGTCAATTACATTTTTTAACATAGCGATTTCATTTACATTCATTTACAACCCATTTTGTATGTATTAAATTTAATCGTAGTTTGGGTTGTGTGTGTATGTGTAAGGAAACGGGTGTGTGTCAAAAGACAAAAAATAAATAGTCGTGCTGTTGCCTAAGGCGATGTTACATAACGTTACAGGGTTGGGAGGTGCTTTAAAGGGAACTTGACATTACTCCGTCCCGTTAGGGTTAGGGTTCATTTCACCATCCTCATTACAACAAATCAACTACTTAAACACAAACAAATGTACAGCTATTGTTCAACTGGTGTCAGCCACCTCCTCCAGACACGTACACACACACATACTTACATTCACACGCACACACACACACACACGCACACACACACACACACGCGTGTAGGCTGTAGTATAATAATTTGCTTGATCTAAAAATATATAGATTTGTAAATTTTCAATGTGGTTTTACCCGAATCTACTTCGATGGACGGTGTATTTGTTGTCATCCCCTCCCCTAGTCGATAACGGCTAGAATATATATATATATATATATATATATATATATATATATATATATATATATATATATATATATATATATATATATATATAAAGATATATATATATATATATATATATATATATATATATATATATATATATATATATATATATATATATATTAATTAATTTATTAATTTATTTATTTAAATATACCTATATATAGGTATAAAGAGAGAGTGAGAGATTATAAATATTTGATTTTGTATGTGTTCTCTCTATATCTGTGTGTGTGTTTGTGTATGTATGTGTGTGTGTGTGTGTGTGTTTGAAACGGAAGAAATTGAGAGTGAGAAACGCACATTGTTCAATATATTGAAATAAAACTTGAGTAACTCAGCACTCTCGACGCCACTTTGTTATAACACATATTTCAGGTTATTAATTTTATTTGAAATAATCTTTCTCACGTAGAAAATGATATCTTCCTGGCCGTCGCCATGGCTGACCCAAGCGCTGACCAGAGTCTGGAAAGTGAACGTGACCTTGACCTGAGCCAGGTGAAGAAAGACGTCGAGGTGGACTCGGCTAGTGCGGAACGTAAACAGATTGGTGGTTGTCCTGATTATGTTTCCTACCTGCTCTGTTAGATGGACTCACGATGACCTGACACTGAATGCAGAACTATGATATCATAAGCATTAAATTAATTAATTGACAGTGTATATGTTTTGTTTTTTGTTTCATGTTATCATATAAATTTAAAATATAATTAGGTTTATACACATTTTGTTCAGCTGGCGGAATGATGTGATGATATATGAAACAAATTATATTGTGTAATACAAGAAACACTACACGATAGAACCAACAATTATATTTTATTTATAAACATAAGTGGCAAAGCCAGTTGAAAGTTCACATTTCTAATATGTATTTTTTGATAGACTGAACTCTGATGGTCTCAAATGTTGGAGGGCAATTTTTAAACTATTTTTTGAGAATTATCAACCAAATATTTTCTTTAAAATATCAAAACACTAATAGGATTATTACAACATCATATCTGGGAACCGGGTGTCCACATAGCGGGTACTCCTGCGGGGGGGGGGGGGGTGACGAAAAATATCTATGGTCAGCCCCCCCCCCCCCCCCCCTTGATTTCAAATATCGATTTGGAATTTATATAGAAAATATACTTTTACCATTGTTCTCCCCCTCGGAAATTTTAGACCACCACCACCCTCCCTCACGAAAAGTATCAAGTCCATTCTCCCACCCCCCCCCACCGGAAAAAATCCTCTGAAAGAAACATACATCATGATCATCTAAAATATTATACCTTAATAACTTAATCTTGTTCTCTTGTTCCCAAATAAGCTACTAGACACTATAATCTGCTCCAGCTGTTATCGATCACGTAATCAAACTGTATAAATTCCGGCTACTTAGCTAAATCCGTTTTAAAAAAAGGTGTACAGTCATACACACGGGCAAGTAGTCTCTTGTTTGTTGCAACAAAACCAGTTTAGTTTTACAAAGGTAAGGAGTATAAAAACATATGCATACACGTTTTTAAATTCATTTTAGAAAACTAATACAGTAAAACGTTGTATTTATTGTATACAATAAAAAGTCTACATATATACACACCCATATATATATATATATATATATATATATATATATATATATATATATATATATATATATATATATATATATATATATATAGCCTACATATACAACTTACAGGTCACGTCTCCAGGTCTTATCTCATTTTATGTTACTGTTTTATATTATTATAATATACTGTATATTGTATTCAGTTTTAAAAAAGCATACCATACATTGATTAATTCATATAATTGTACTTCTAACCCCAGAAAATGAAATCTGTATGTGTGGTCGTCATGTTCCTGTTCCTCTCTGCTGTCTTTGCTGACCAGAGAGCCGCTGGACCACAGGACGTTGACCAGCCGGTAGAAAGAAATCTGCTACGGGAATCAGAACACTCTGACCTGGATACCAGACAAGTTCTGGAATGTGATACCTACACTCTACCCCCAAACTATCCCCCCTCTCTGTACAAGTGTCGTCCCCGTATGTAAATGACAGTTTTGTTAAATATCTAATAAGTCAGTGTCAAAACTTTGATTAAAATAAACATTTAAAATGCAATTTCGATCGTACTTTAATTAATTTGCAGACAAAAAAAATTCAGATTTAAAAAAAAAGAAATGCATATTTTAAGTACTTTATTTCATAGTTAAAAACTGTAATTACTGTATTTCTACGCCACAAGAAGCAAAAAACAAATCTCAATTTTTACATCAGACACATAGTTTACAGTTTTAGTATTACAGTTTTCATCATCGGCTTGTAAAGACTGATACAGATTTACAATAGTAATACTTCTTTCTGATAAATAAATTCATTAAAACCGTTTTATTTATTCATAATACAAACTTCCAATTTTTATTTTAAACCTGAAGATTTAAATATTTACTGAACTGGTGATACAATGTTCTGTGGAGATTTGGAAAGGGTGTAGGTTAGTTTGTTGCGATCCTTTTTTTTAATCAACAGAGCACGATGATCGACAAGAAGGTCAATTATTCAAGGTCATAATTTATGCCGTATTTTTTGTACCCACCTCACTCCTCCATTCTCTTCACCACACTACGGTGCTTCATGCGATGAAAGACATTCCCACATAGTGGAAACATGTGTATTACGGCCAAACGCTGGGCATCAAACGTCTACTTATTCCTTTTGCCGACTGAATGGCTTACCATCAGTACTTCAGCAGTTGATCGCATACCAGTTAGAAAGAAAGGAAGATCGAGATAGGTTCGTAATTTGCGAGGTTTAAGCCCTGCGACGGTTCGTAGCGTTTAAGTCTCTAATTAGAATTAGCCTAGCTACCTCAAAGTTTCCAATTTTCCCCCTGATTGATCATTCTAGACTTCAAGAAAATAATTCACTTCGTATCACTAATTTCTCTATATAGAGTTAAAAAAACCGATTGTTAGGGTGGTATTTAAACAAAACAGCTGTAGGCCTACTTTCTTTTTTTTTGCGTTCATTGCCCGCTACGATATGGTAAGTATATAGTACACACATTTCTGTAGAATACAGTACACAAAATTCTGTACCATAGCAGCTATTAGGATGTAAGTGACAGTATATGCCTTATGATTATCTAAATCATAAAAGGTGGGAGGTCGGCGTGGTCGAGTCGGTAAAGCTCATGGTTGCTAAACCGAAAAGTCTCGAGTTCGAACCCCCGGGCAGATGAGGCTCGTTAGCTGGGGACAGCAGCTCTTTTAGGAAGGAGAGACAACTCCAAAATTAAACAACTGCCTTGTAGTTTGTTCTTGGTTGGACAAAGGCTATGGAAGCAAATCCAAAAAGAAAAGCAGGCTGAAATCGGAGTCAATGGCATCAATGGCGCATAACCAGTCGACACGGAACGCTTAATTGTGTTGGAGGCGTGGTCGAGTCGGCAAAAAGCTCATGGTTGATAAATTTGAACAAAGTCTCGAGTTCAAACCCACTGGCAGATAATTCTCGATCCCCTTCAACACTAATAATTAAGAACGAAGAAGAAGAAGATAAAAGGTGGGTTTAGGAAATGTTTGTCTTTATCCGCTCACCGCCTGCCTAACGGTACCTATGATGTGTCTCAACACGAAATAAGATAAAATCACATTTTGAGTGCATCAATTGGTATCCGTACCGTATTCAAGTGTCGACCCGAACTTCAAACTCATTTCACAATACTAAGTGTGGTGATGTAATGTGTATGAAAGGTGAATACGTGGAAAGGGTCACTGCGTGTGTGTATGTATGATGTAGTGAGACGCGAGGCCGGGTGTGTTGACGTGTATGTTGTTGTACGAGTGAACGAGGGTACAAGGGAAGCGACTGATCGGGTGACAGTGGCTGTGTTGTGAGCGAGAGAAAGGTGGTGTGTAGGGATGAATGCGGAGGGCAGTTGAAGGTTGAGTGTCAAAGCAGGAAGGTGGATTTTGTGACTGGAGGACGGGAGATAGAGAAATAAAGAATACTGTAATAGCATCAATCGTGTTGTGCTTTCTTTGGGATTCCTAACACCCTCACACTAAGCCTAATCAAAACAAAGAAACTGAGACTGCTGGGTCAGGTCACTAGTGCCAACGACCATTCCAAAACAACAATGCACGGCAGGGTGTCGGAAAAAGAAGAGGAGGAGATAACATTGGTTGGATGGCATCATAGATTGGACTGGGCTGACTAGAGCTGATCCACTTAGAGCAGACCAAGAAAGGGTACAGAGATTAATCGAAAAATCGTCTATTGTTCCCTAAAAGAACCCTGAAAGTTTAAGGTTCAACGATATTTAAAACATGTATGTGAATACTTTTGTTTTTAAATAACTAATTAAAGTAGGCCCATTGTTCCATTTGATACAAGAATTTCTCCAAGCTGGCAGTTGCAGAATAATGTTGTGAAACAAAGTACTCTTTTAATCGGCAATGAGTATGAAAGCAATAACAAGCTTTTTAAAACAATAAGGTGCTGAAAGAATATATTTTGTTTTATTTTTTAAACAATAACAGTGTGTTGTAGTTAAGACGTGGTAATATTAATAAAATACTTAGTTGCTATGTTGAAATGGGTCAAGGTACTTATTTTAACAAAGTAATCAGCCTATTGTATTACCTAGATCCGCCTAACCCCCTGTTTCGTTTAATAGAAATATCAAATAATATGGTATTACTTGTCAACAAGGTAGTCCATTGCTGTACTTGCAGTTAGACTGGTGAAATACTATCGATCAATGACTGCCGTTAACCAGCATCAGTGTTACGGTAAAACGGTTATACCTCCATTTTGCCTTACCTACAACCTACCAGTTCCCCGCATTCTGATCCACCTCACTTTATGTACGTTATTTTAGCACATAGATCGTTGGTCATCTGTCTGTGAACCATATCATAGGCTTGACCAACACTGGTGCACCTAACACATTGTCCAGTCTAGATAGAGAAGCTAGTCAGATGATAAGCAAAGTACGGGTGTATTTAAAAAAAAGAGGGGGGGGGGCTGAATGTCTCTCTTACTCTTACTCTTAACCACATTTGAAAGGGTTTCGCACGCAGAGTTTAGGGCCGTCGAGCCTACTCCCACGAAGAGTTTCTTCCAGGCATCTCATCGGAGGGGGGGGGGGGGCACGGCCCGTCCCGAAGAAATTATACCCCGCTCCCCCGAACGAAATGAAAATATATAGAAAATATATACTTTTGACAGTATACGCCCCCTCCCAGAAATTGCTGTCCGACCCCGGAAACTTTCAAGTGCACCCCCGGAAAAAAAGTCTGGAAGAAACACTGCTCCCACGTGCTTTGTTTTGTATCATTTACAAGGGCCGGCGTGGTCGAGTCGGTAAAGCTCATGGTTGCTAACAGTCTCCAGTTCGAACCCTCGGGTAGATGAGGCTCGTTAGCTGGGGACATCCATTTATCTAGGAGAGATAATTCACTCCAAAATCAAACAACTGCTGCCTTGTAGTTTGTTCTTGGTTGGACAAAGGCTATGCCAGCAAATAAAAAGAAAAGCAGGCTGAAATCGGAGTCAATGAATGGCGCATAACCAGTTGACGCGTATTTTTAATTGTATTGGAGGGGGATCCCTTCCAAGACTAAAATTAAGAACGAAGAAGAAAAAGATTTATCATTTACATACTAAACTTTTTTGTAACTCATATTTTTTATCAATGTTCCTAAGTATTTTCAAAGTCTAATACATTCTTATGTAGCATCCTCTTGTAGTTAACGTTGTGTTTATTAAAGCTTATAATTTTACACAGGCAGTAAACTGCGGGCATTGAGTTGACCCGTATTCGTTGGATTGATAATTACGTTTACATACTGTAAACCCTTGCAAAGACAAGTGTTCCTCAAACCTGGCTTTTATCATTGATTCTGCTTACTGTTACTAGCTACTAAATGTGAGTACCACTTTTAGAGCTCATCCTACACGTGACTTAGTTCACGTGACTGTAGACTACTACATATTTTACTATACACTTGGTTTTAATTCCCTTTTATTAGTTAAATCATATTATTTTCAGTATTACGGTACAATTATTCTTTTTACCGTTAACAAGTACGTCTTAGAGTATTCATCATATAACAAACACAAACTAATAACCCTCGCTATGCAGAATGTAGCATCGTAATAAATACACTCAGCGATTAGTAAATATACACTTTAATAAGAACGTAATGTGTTCGTAATCCGGGAATTTTAGCCTTAAGGCTAAAATTGAAACACGTGGTGTTAGGTTATGTATTGGGATGTCTTTGAAACAAATCTATTTACATGTTACATTTAAGTAACCCTTTGCAATATTGTATACATTAACAGCAGGGCTGATATCCATTGTGAGTGTAATCTACGTACAACCATGTGTTTCCCAATTAATAAATTTTCAAATAATGATCAGTTTCTTCCAGGCATCCCTTCGAGGGGGGGGGGGAGACGAGAAACGTCTACGGTCAGCCCCCCCCCCTCCTTCCCTCCAAAGAACGAATTAGAATTTATTTAGAAAATATACTTTTACCATTGTTCTCCCCCTCGGAAATTTTAGACAGCCCCCACCCTCCCTAACGAAAAGTATCAAGAGAATTCTCCCCCACCCCACCGGAAAAAAAACCTCTGAAAGAAACATACATAATGATCACCTAAAATATTATACCTTAATAACTTAATACTGTTCTCTTGTTCCCAATTAAGCTACTAGACACTATAATCTGCTCCAGCCGATATCGATCACGTGATCAAATTGTATAAATTCCGGCTACTTAGCTGAATCCGTTTTAAAGCAAGGTGTACAGTCATACACACGGGCAAGTAGTCTCTTCTTTGTTGCAACAAAACCAGTTCAGTTTTACAGAGGTAAGGAGTATAAAAACGTATGCATACACGTTTTTAAATTCATTTTAGAAAACTAATACAGTAAAACGTTGTTTTCCAAGCACTTATTGTATACAATATATATACAGCCTACATAATATATAAATATATATATATATATATATATATATATATATATATATATATATATATATATATTATAGATACTTTTTTCCATACAATTTGTTTGTACACATGGTAATGTCTATTTATACATCAGCAGTTATTTTGTTTGACATAGGGGTCTATAAACACCAGTGTACGTCTACCTGAGTCTCTGTGAGTCTATATTTTTGGTAAGTTTAGTCTGATAAGTCGTGGTAGAGGGAGGTGTTCGCAGGTTGGAGTATTTGATAACTGTAACATAATCTAATCGTTTTGTTGTTCTCAAACGAATTCAGTGGGTTAATCGAATGATTTGATTATAAAGCATTTTGAAATATTTTGTTCTAGATCAAACTAAATTTATTTTTAAAAAACTTATTTGTAAATATGCAAATGTACCATAACAATGAAATTAGAAAATTATTTTAAAAATATGCAAATTTAAAAGTTAATCTTTCAATGTGGAATACAATTTGCTTGTTTAAGGTTTTTGAAATCGCTGATGTTTTAGATCAAGATAAAAAAAATTTCTCCATGAATCAATTCTAAAAATTTCTATATTAACAAACAAGTTTTTGAATGCAACTAAATATTCATAAACAAACCATTAAGCGCTTTAAAATGGTCTGTCTTTTCATTGTTGATAGACAAATTAGCTGATCTAAATTAACGTTAATTTCAAAACTGTTTTAATTTTCTATTTCAATATAGTTGTTTTTGTACTACAAAAAAGCTATTTCGTTTTACATTGTTTTTGTTTTTATTAGATTCAAAATACTTTTGAGAATTTTTTTTTAATATAAGCTGTTTTTCTTGTAGAAAATGAAAGCTGTCGTGATTGCCTGTCTGCTGTTTACCCTGGCTGTTGTTGTGGCCGACCAAGTCGATGACGTGCCTGCGGTCAGAGAGTTGCAGGAATCAAAGAGAGTTGTTCCAGTAGCGGCGGCCAGTGCTGACGTGGACCGTAAACAAATCAACGACTGTGAATTTAGGCCGTGGGAGCGTCAGTGTCGTTAGGTCAACATGTCTAGTCGAGGATGACCTAAGATTTAAAAATTGGACACATCCTAAACTAATTGTTGTCCAATTATAATTGATTAAAACAATATGAATTGCTAGTAGTAAGAAAGTTTCAATAAATATTTTAAAAAGACAACGTACTATGTATTAAATTTAATATCTTTGTTGTACCAGTATATTCTGTTTAAATATATTTACATAATCGTGCACATGCGGTGTATTTTTTATTGCATTAGGGTCTAGGTACAGACAGTATGCATACCAACAAAATGTCAGACATAAAATCTATTGCAAGGTTGGCGTTTTATTGTAGTGCTGTCTTTAAAATTATAATGTTTCAGTGGATGGTTGAGAAGTGTGTTAACATATCATATAAATAATCAAGATTCTTGTATATCAAGGCTTGATTTAAAATATACTTTGACCATAGAAAAAAAAGTTAACCAGTAATCTGACAATAGAGACCATGTGTGTCATTTAGATCTTAGTGACATATGTCTTGCTGTACTCTGAGTTGTTTATATCTATTTACTAGTCAAACGATATACAATTATAATTACGACAATTAGGGGTTGTGTTCTAAAAGTGTATAACCTAACAGAAGAGGTTGACGGTGGTGGCGAGAAATGACTGGTAAATTCCAGAATACACTTACAATTACGAAGAATGGATTTAAAATTTAAAAAAAAAATTCGTTTTTATCTCTTAGCAAAGGTTTATGTAATTAAAGCCATTAAGCGTATATTTGTTTGATTTAGATGCGGCCAAAAACT